>NC_081380.1:34436704-34736704 GCF_030684315.1 Stegostoma tigrinum
CCCTCCCCTCGCTCTTCCCCCCTCCCCTCGCTCTTCCCCCCCTCCCCTCGCTCTTCCCCCCCTCCCCTCGCTCTTCCCCCCCTCCCCTCGCTCTTCCCCCCCCTCCCCTCGCTCTTCCCCCCCTCCCCTCGCTCTTCCCCCCTCCCCTCGCTCTTCCCCCCTCCCCTCGCTCTTCCCCCCCTCCCCTCGCTCTTCCCCCCCTCCCTCGCTCTTCCCCCCCTCCCCTCGCTCTTCCCCCCCTCCCCTCGCTCTTCCCCCCTCCCCTCGCTCTTCCCCCCTCCCCTCGCTCTTCCCCCCTCCCCTCGCTCTTCCCCCCTCCCTCGCTCTTCCCCCCCTCCCCTCGCTCTTCCCCCCTCCCCTCGCTCTTCCCCCCCTCCCCTCTCTCTTCCCCCCTCCCCTCTCTCTTCCCCCCTCTCTCTTCCCCCCCTCCCCTCTCTCTTCCCCCCCTCCCCTCTCTCTTCCCCCCTCCCCTCTCTCTTCCCCCCCTCCCTCTCTCTTCCCCCCCTCCCCTCTCTCTTCCCCCCCTCCCCTCTCTCTTCCCCCCCTCCCCTCGCTCTTCCCCCCATCCCCTCGCTCTTCCCCCCATCCCCTCGCTCTTCCCCCATCCCCTCGCTCTTCCCCCCCTCCCCTCGCTCTTCCCCCCTCCCCTCGCTCTTTCCCCCCCTCGCTCTTTCCCCCCTCACTCTTTCCCCCCATCACTCTTCCCCCCCTCACTCTTCCCACCTCACTCTCTCCCCTCACTCTTTCCCCCCTCCTCACTCTTCACCCTCCTCGACTTCCCCCTGACTCTTCCCCCCCCTGACTCTTCCCCCCCCGACTCTTCCCCCCCCGACTCTTCCCCCCCCGACTCTTCCCCCCCCGACTCTTCCCCCCCCGACTCTTCCCCCCCCGACTCTTCCCCCCCGACTCTTCCCCCCCCGACTCTTCCCCCGCCGACTCTTCCCCCCCCGACTCTTTTCCCCCCGACTCTTTCCCGCCTCACTCTTTCCCCCCTCACTCTCCCCCCCTCCTCTCACTCTTCACCCTCCTCCACTTCCCCCCTCACTCTTTCCCCCCTCACTCTTTCCCCCCTCACTCTTTCCCCCTCACTCTTTCCCCCCCTCACTCTTTCCCCCCACTCCTCACACTCTTCACCCTCCTCTCACTCTTCCCCCTGCTCTCACTCTTCTTCCCCCCTCTCTCGCTCTTCCCCCGCCACTCATCCCCCTCCTCTCACTATTCCCCCTCCTCTCACTCTTCCCCCCCGCTCCTCTCACTCTTCCCCCCGCTCCTCTCACTCTTCCCCCCCTCACTCTTCTCCCCTCACTCTTTCCCCCCTCCTCTCACTCTTCCCCCCTCACTCTTTCCCCCTCACTCTTTCCCCTCCCCTCGCTCTCCCCCCCCCACACTCTTCCCCCCTCCCCGCACTCTTCCCCCCTCCCCGCACTCTTCCCCCCTCCCCGCACTCTTCCCCCCTCCCCGCACTCTTCCCCCCCTCCCCGCACTCTTCCCCCCCTCCCCGCACTCTTCCCCCCCCTCCCCGCACTCTTCCCCCCCTCCCCGCACTCTTCCCCCCTCCCCGCACTCTTCCCCCCCTCCCCGCACTCTTCCCCCCCTCCCCGCACTCTTCCCCCCTCCCTCGCTCTTCCCCCCTCCCCTCGCTCTTCCCCCCTCCCCTCGCTCTTCCCCCCTCCCTCGCTCTTCCCCCCCTCCCCTCGCTCTTCCCCCCCTCCCTCGCTCTTCCCCCCCTCCCCTCGCTCTCCCCCCTCCCCTCGCTCTCCCCCCCTCGCGCTTCCCCCCTCGCGCTTCCCCCCCTCGCGCTTCCCCCCCCTCGCGCTTCCCCCCCTCACTCTTCCCCCCTCACTCTTTCCCCCTTTTCCTCTCACTCTTCCCCCTCCTCTCACTATTCCCCCTCCTCCTCTCACTCTTCCCCCCCCTCACTCTTTCCCCCCTCCTCTCACTCTTCCCCCCTCACTCTTCCCCCCTCACTCTTGCCCCCTCACTCTTTCCCCTCCCCTCGCTCTTCCCCCCCTCCCCGCGCTCTTCCCCCCCTCCCCGCGCTCTTCCCCCCTCCCCGCGCTCTTCCCCCCCTCCCGCGCTCTTCCCCCCCTCCCCGCGCTCTTCCCCCCTCCCCTCGCTCTTCCCCCCTCCCCTCGCTCTTCCCCCCTCCCCTCGCTCTTCCCACCCCTCCCTCGCTCTTCCCACCCCTCCCCTCGCTCTTCCCACCCCTCCCCTCGCTCTTCCCACCCCTCCCCTCGCTCTTCCCACCCCTCCCCTCGCTCTTCCCACCCCTCCCTCGCTCTTCCCCCCTCCCCTCGCTCTTCCCCCCTCCCCTCGCTCTTCCCCCCTCCCTCGCTCTCGCCCCTCCCTCGCTCTCGCCCCTCCCCTCGCTCTCGCCCCACCCCTCGCTCTCGCCCCACCCCTCGCTCTCGCCCCACCCCTCGCTCTTCCCCCCCCTCGCTCTTCCCCCCCTCGCGCTTCCCCCCCCTCGCGCTTCCCCCCCCTCGCGCTTCCCCCCGTCGCGCTTCCCCCCGTCGCGCTTCCCCCCCTCGCTCTTCCCCCCGCAATCTTCCCCCCTCACTCTTCCCACCCCCTCTCCCCCTCACTCTTCCCCACTCTTCCCCCCCCACTCTTCCCCCCCCACTCTTCCCCCCCCACTCTTCCCCCCCCACTCTTCCCCCCCTCACTCTTTCCCCTCCTCTCACTCTTCCCCCTCCTCTCACTCTTCTTCCCCCTCCTCTCGCTCTTCCCCGCCACTCTTCCCCCCCTCCTCTCACTCTTCCCCCCCCTCTCGCTCTTCCCCCCCGACTCTTCCCCCCCCATCTCTCTCTTCCCCCCTCATTCTTCCCCCCCTCATTCTTCCCCCCTCATTCTTCCCCCCCTCATTCTTCCCCCCCTCATTCTTCCCCCCCTCACTCTTCCCCCCCTCACTCTTCCCCCCTCACTCTTCCCCCCCTCACTCTTCCCCCCCTCACTCTTCCCCTCTCCTCTCAATCTTCTCCCCTCGCTCATCCCCCCTCCCCTCCCCTCGCTCTTCCCCCCTCCCCTCGCTCTTCCCCCCTCCCTCGCTCTTTCCCCCCTCCCCTCGCTCTTTCCCCCCTCCCCTCGCTCTTTCCCCCCTCCCCTCGCTCTTTCCCCCCTCCCCTCGCTCTTTCCCCCCTCCCCTCGCTCTTCCCCCCTCCCCTCGCTCTTTCCCCCCCTCCCCTCGCTCTTTCCCCCCCTCCCCTCGCTCTTTCCCCCCCTCCCCTCACTCTTTCCCCCCCTCCCCTCGCTCTTCCCCCCTCCCCTCGCTCTTCCCCCCTCCCCTCGCTCTTCCCCCCCTCCCCTCGCTCTTCCCCCCTCCCCTCGCTCTTCCCCCCTCCCCTCGCTCTTCCCCCTCCCCTCTCTCTTCCCCCCCCTCTCTCCCATCCCGTCTCTCTTCCCCCCCTTCCCCCCCTCCCCCCCCTTCCCCCCCTCCCCTCTCTCTTCCCCCCCTCCCCTCGCTCTTCCCCCCTCCCCTCGCTCTTCCCCCCCTCCCCTCGCTCTTCCCCCCTCCCCTCGCTCTCCCCCCTCGCTCTCTCCCCCCTCGCTCTCTCCCCCCTCGCTCTCTCCCCCCTCGCTCTCTCCCCCCTCGCTCTCTCCCCCCTCGCTCTCTCCCCCCTCGCTCTTCCCCCCCTCGCTCTCCCCCCCTCGCTCTGCCACCTCGCTCTCCCCCCTCACTCTCCCCACCTCACTCTCTCCCCCTCACTCACCCCCTCACTCTTTCCCCCCTCCTCTCACTCTTCACCCTCCTCCACTTCCCCCCAACTCTTCCCCCCCACTCTTCCCCCCGACTCTTCCCCCCGACTCTTCCCCCCGACTCTTCCCCCCCGACTCTTGCCCCCCGACTCTTCCCCCCCGACTCTTCCCCCCGACTCTTCCCCCCCGACTCTTCCCCCCCGACTCTTCCCCCCCGACTGTTCCCCCCCGACTGTTCCCCCCGACTGTTCCCCCCCGACTGTTCCCCCCCGACTGTTCCCCCCCGACTCTTTCCCCCCTCACTCTTTCCCCCCTCACTCTTTCCCCCCATCACTCTTCCCCCCCTCACTCTTCCCCCTCCTCTCACTCTTCACCCTCCTCCACCTCCCCTCCCACTCTTCCCCCCTCACTCTTACCCCCTCCCACTCTTCCCCCTCACTCTTACCCCCCCTCACTCTTACCCCCCCTCACTCTTCCCCCCTCACTCTTCCCCCCCTCACTCTTCCCCCCTCACTCTTCCCCCCCTCACTCTTTCCCCCTCACTCTTTCCCCCCTCACTCTTTCCCCCCTCACTCTTTCCCCCCTCACTCTTTCCCCCTCACTCTTTCCCCCTCACTCTTTCCCCCCTCACTCTTTCCCCCTCACTCTTTCCCCCTCACTCTTTCCCCCTCACTCTTTCCCCCCTCACTCTTTCCCCCCTCACTCTTTCCCCCCTCACTCTTTCCCCCCACTCCTCTCACTCTTCCCCCTCCTCTCACTCTTCTTCCCCCTCCTCTCGCTCTTCCCCCTCCACTCTTCCCCCCGCTCCTCTCACTCTTCCCCCCGCTCCTCTCACTCTTCCCCCCGCTCCTCTCACTCTTCCCCCCCCTCACTCTTCCCCCTCACTCTTTCCCCCTCCTCTCACTCTCACTCTTTTCCCCCACCTCACTCTTTCCCCCCCCTCACTCTTCCCCCCCTCCTCTCACTCTTCCCCCCCCCTCTCACTCTTCCCCCCCTCCTCTCACTCTTCCCCCCTCCTCTCGCTCTTCCCCCTCCTCTCGCTCTTCCCCCCTCCTCTCGCTCTTCCCCCTCCTCTCGCTCTTCCCCCCTCCTCTCGCTCTTTCCCCCCCTCGCTCTTGCCCCCCTCTCATTCTCCCCCCTCCTCTCACTCTTCCCCCCCTTCCCCCCTCTCTTCCCCCCTCCCCCCCTCTCTCTCCCCCCCCTCTCTCTCCCCCCCTCTCTCTTCCCCCCGCTCTCTTCCCCCCCGCTCTCTTCCCCCCCTCTCTCTTCCCCCCCTCTCTCTTCCCCCCTCTCTCTTCCCCCCCTCTCTCTTCCCCCCTCTCTCTTCCCCCCCTCTCTCTTCCCCCCTCTCTTCCCCCCTCTTTTCCCCCCTCTCTTCCCCCTCTCTTCCCCCCTCTCTTCCCCCCTCTCTTCCCCCCCTCTCTTCCCCCCCTACCCCCTCTTCTCTCCCCCATCCCCCCCTTCCCCCCCTTCCCCCACTCACTCTTCCCCCCCTCACTCTTCCCCCCCTCACTCTTCCCCCCCCTCACTCTTCCCCCCCCTCACTCTTCCCCCCCCTCACTCTTCCCCCCCCTCACTCTTCCCCCCCTCACTCTTCCCCCCCCTCACTCTTCCCCCCCCTCACTCTTCCCCCCCTCACTCTTCCCCCCCCCTCACTCTTCCCCCCCCCTCACTCTTCCCCCCCCTCACTCTTCCCCCCCTCACTCTTCCCCCCCTCACTCTTCCCCCCTCACTCTTCCCCCCCCACTCTTTCCCCCCCTCACTCTTGCCCCCTCACTCTTACTCTTGCCCCCTCACTCTTACTCTTCCCCCCTCACTCTTACTCTTCCCCCTCCTCTCGCTCTTCCCCCTCCTCATTCTCTTCCCCCTCCTCTCGCTCTCCCCCCTCCTCTCGCTCTCCCCCCTCCTCTCATTCTCCCCCCTCCTCTCACTCTTCCCCCCCTCTCACTCTTCCCCCCCCTTCCCCCCCTCTCTTCCCCCCCTCTCTTCCCCCCCTCTCTTCCCCCCCCTCTCTTCCCCCCTCTCTTCCCCCCCCTCTGTTCCCCCCCTCTGTTCCCCCCTCTGTTCCCCCCCTCTGTTCCCCCCCTCAGTTCCCTCCCCCCTCTTCCCCCCCCTCTTCCCCCCCCTCTTCCCCCCCCTCTTCCCCCCCCTCTTCCCCCCTCTCTCTTCCCCCCTCTCTCTTCCCCCCTCTCTCTTCCCCCCCTCTCTTCCCCCCCCTCTCTTCCCCCCCCTCTCTTCCCCCCCTCTCTTCCCCCCCCTCTCTTCCCCCCCTCTCTTCCCCCCCCCCTCTCCCCCCCTCTCTTCCCCCCCCCTCTCTTCCCCCCCCCTCTCTTCCCCCCCCCCTCTTCCCCCCCCTCTCTTCCCCCCCCTCTCTTCCCCCCCCTCTCTTCCCCCCCCTCTCTTCCCCCCCCTCTCTTCCCCCCCTCGCGCTTCCCCCCCCTCGCGCTTCCCCCCGTCGCGCTTCCCCCCGTCGCGCTTCCCCCCCTCGCTCTTCCCCCCGCAATCTTCCCCCCTCACTCTTCCCACCCCCTCTCCCCCCTCACTCTTCCCCACTCTTCCCCCCCCACTCTTCCCCCCCCCACTCTTCCCCCCCCACTCTTCCCCCCCCACTCTTCCCCCCCTCACTCTTTCCCCTCCTCTCACTCTTCCCCCTCCTCTCACTCTTCTTCCCCCTCCTCTCGCTCTTCCCCGCCACTCTTCCCCCCCTCCTCTCACTCTTCCCCCCCCTCTCGCTCTTCCCCCCCGACTCTTCCCCCCCCATCTCTCTCTTCCCCCCTCATTCTTCCCCCCCTCATTCTTCCCCCCCTCATTCTTCCCCCCCTCATTCTTCCCCCCCTCACTCTTCCCCCCCTCACTCTTCCCCCCCTCACTCTTCCCCCCCTCACTCTTCCCCCCCTCACTCTTCCCCTCTCCTCTCAATCTTCTCCCCTCGCTCATCCCCCCTCCCCTCCCCTCGCTCTTCCCCCCTCCCCTCGCTCTTCCCCCCTCCCCTCGCTCTTTCCCCCCTCCCCTCGCTCTTTCCCCCCTCCCCTCGCTCTTTCCCCCCTCCCCTCGCTCTTTCCCCCCTCCCCTCGCTCTTTCCCCCCTCCCCTCGCTCTTCCCCCCCTCCCCTCGCTCTTTCCCCCCCTCCCCTCGCTCTTTCCCCCCCTCCCCTCGCTCTTTCCCCCCCTCCCCTCACTCTTTCCCCCCCTCCCCTCGCTCTTCCCCCCTCCCCTCGCTCTTCCCCCCCTCCCCTCGCTCTTCCCCCCCTCCCCTCGCTCTTCCCCCCCTCCCCTCGCTCTTCCCCCCTCCCCTCGCTCTTCCCCCCTCCCCTCTCTCTTCCCCCCCCTCTCCTCCCATCCCGTCTCTCTTCCCCCCCCTTCCCCCCCTCCCCCCCCTTCCCCCCCTCCCCTCTCTCTTCCCCCCCTCCCCTCGCTCTTCCCCCCCTCCCCTCGCTCTTCCCCCCCTCCCCTCGCTCTTCCCCCCTCCCCTCGCTCTCCCCCCTCGCTCTCTCCCCCCTCGCTCTCTCCCCCCTCGCTCTCTCCCCCCTCGCTCTCTCCCCCCTCGCTCTCTCCCCCCTCGCTCTCTCCCCCCTCGCTCTTCCCCCCCTCGCTCTCCCCCCCCTCGCTCTGCCACCTCGCTCTCCCCCCTCACTCTCCCCACCTCACTCTCTCCCCCTCACTCACCCCCTCACTCTTTCCCCCCTCCTCTCACTCTTCACCCTCCTCCACTTCCCCCCAACTCTTCCCCCCCACTCTTCCCCCCCGACTCTTCCCCCCCGACTCTTCCCCCCCGACTCTTCCCCCCCGACTCTTGCCCCCCGACTCTTCCCCCCCCGACTCTTCCCCCCCGACTCTTCCCCCCCGACTCTTCCCCCCCGACTCTTCCCCCCCGACTGTTCCCCCCCGACTGTTCCCCCCCGACTGTTCCCCCCCGACTGTTCCCCCCCGACTGTTCCCCCCCGACTCTTTCCCCCCTCACTCTTTCCCCCCTCACTCTTTCCCCCCTCACTCTTTCCCCCCATCACTCTTCCCCCCCTCACTCTTCCCCCCTCCTCTCACTCTTCACCCTCCTCCACCTCCCCTCCCACTCTTCCCCCCTCACTCTTACCCCCTCCCACTCTTCCCCCTCACTCTTACCCCCCCTCACTCTTACCCCCCCTCACTCTTCCCCCCCTCACTCTTCCCCCCCTCACTCTTCCCCCCCTCACTCTTTCCCCCCTCACTCTTTCCCCCCTCACTCTTTCCCCCCTCACTCTTTCCCCCCTCACTCTTTCCCCCTCACTCTTTCCCCCTCACTCTTTCCCCCCTCACTCTTTCCCCCCTCACTCTTTCCCCCCTCACTCTTTCCCCCCTCACTCTTTCCCCCTCACTCTTTCCCCCCACTCCTCTCACTCTTCCCCCTCCTCTCACTCTTCTTCCCCCTCCTCTCGCTCTTCCCCCTCCACTCTTCCCCCCCGCTCCTCTCACTCTTCCCCCCGCTCCTCTCACTCTTCCCCCCGCTCCTCTCACTCTTCCCCCCCCTCACTCTTCCCCCTCACTCTTTCCCCCCTCCTCTCACTCTCACTCTTTTCCCCCCACCTCACTCTTTCCCCCCCTCACTCTTCCCCCCCTCCTCTCACTCTTCCCCCCCCCTCTCACTCTTCCCCCCCTCCTCTCACTCTTCCCCCCTCCTCTCGCTCTTCCCCCCTCCTCTCGCTCTTCCCCCCCTCCTCTCACTCTTCCCCCCCCCTCTCACTCTTCCCCCCCTCCTCTCACTCTTCCCCCCTCCTCTCGCTCTTCCCCCCTCCTCTCGCTCTTCCCCCCTCCTCTCGCTCTTCCCCCCTCCTCTCGCTCTTCCCCCCTCCTCTCGCTCTTTCCCCCCCTCGCTCTTGCCCCCCTCTCATTCTCCCCCCTCCTCTCACTCTTCCCCCCCCTTCCCCCCCTCTCTTCCCCCCTCCCCCCCTCTCTCTCCCCCCCCTCTCTCTCCCCCCCTCTCTCTTCCCCCCCCGCTCTCTTCCCCCCCCGCTCTCTTCCCCCCCCGCTCTCTTCCCCCCCTCTCTCTTCCCCCCCTCTCTCTTCCCCCCCTCTCTCTTCCCCCCCTCTCTCTTCCCCCCCTCTCTCTTCCCCCCCTCTCTCTTCCCCCTCTCTTCCCCCCTCTTTTCCCCCCTCTCTTCCCCCCTCTCTTCCCCCCTCTCTTCCCCCCTCTCTTCCCCCCTCTCTTCCCCCCTCTCTTCCCCCCCTACCCCCTCTTCTCTCCCCCATCCCCCCCTTCCCCCCCTTCCCCCACTCACTCTTCCCCCCCTCACTCTTCCCCCCCTCACTCTTCCCCCCCCCTCACTCTTCCCCCCCCCTCACTCTTCCCCCCCCCTCACTCTTCCCCCCCCTCACTCTTCCCCCCCTCACTCTTCCCCCCCCTCACTCTTCCCCCCCCTCACTCTTCCCCCCCCTCACTCTTCCCCCCCCCTCACTCTTCCCCCCCCCTCACTCTTCCCCCCCCTCACTCTTCCCCCCCCTCACTCTTCCCCCCCCTCACTCTTCCCCCCCTCACTCTTCCCCCCCCCACTCTTTCCCCCCTCACTCTTGCCCCCTCACTCTTACTCTTGCCCCCTCACTCTTACTCTTCCCCCCTCACTCTTACTCTTCCCCCCTCCTCTCGCTCTTCCCCCTCCTCATTCTCTTCCCCCTCCTCTCGCTCTCCCCCCTCCTCTCGCTCTCCCCCCTCCTCTCATTCTCCCCCCTCCTCTCACTCTTCCCCCCCTCTCACTCTTCCCCCCCCTTCCCCCCCTCTCTTCCCCCCCTCTCTTCCCCCCCTCTCTTCCCCCCCCTCTCTTCCCCCCTCTCTTCCCCCCCCTCTGTTCCCCCCCTCTGTTCCCCCCCTCTGTTCCCCCCCTCTGTTCCCCCCCTCAGTTCCCTCCCCCCTCTTCCCCCCCCTCTTCCCCCCCCTCTTCCCCCCCCTCTTCCCCCCTCTCTCTTCCCCCCTCTCTCTTCCCCCCTCTCTCTTCCCCCCCTCTCTTCCCCCCCCTCTCTTCCCCCCCCTCTCTTCCCCCCCCTCTCTTCCCCCCCCCCTCTTCCCCCCCCTCTCTTCCCCCCCCCTCTCTTCCCCCCCCCTCTCTTCCCCCCCCCCTCTCTTCCCCCCCCCTCTCTTCCCCCCCCCTCTCTTCCCCCCCCCTCTCTTCCCCCCCCTCTCTTCCCCCCCCTCTCTTCCCCCCCCTCTCTTCCCCCCCCTCTCTTCCCCCCCCTCTCTTCCCCCCCCCTCTCTTCCCCCCCCCTCTTCCCCCCCTCTCTTCCCCCCCCTCTCTTCCCCCCCCTCTCTTCCCCCCCCTCTCTTCCCCCCCCTCTCTTCCCCCCCCTCTCTTCCCCCCCCTCTCTTCCCCCCCCTCTCTTCCCCCCCCTCTCTCCCCCCCCCCTCTCTTCCCCCCCCTCTCTTCCCCCCCTCTCTCTCTTCCCCCTCACTCTTCCCCCCTCACTCTTCCCCCCCCTCACTCTTGCCCCCCTCTCTCTTCCCCCCCTCACTCTCACTCTTCCCCCTTCACTCTCACTCTTCCCCCCCTCCTCTCACTCTTCCCCCCTCCTCTCACTCTTCCCCCCTCACTCTCACTCTTCCCCCTTCACTCTCACTCTTCCCCCCCTCCTCTCACTCTTCCCCCCTCCTCTCACTCTTCCCCCCTCCTCTCACTCTTCCCCCCTCCTCTCACTCTTCCCCCCCTCCTCTCGCTCTTCCCCTCCTCTCACTCTTCCCCCCCTCCTCTCACTCTTCCCCCCTCACTCTTTCCCCTCCCCTCGCTCTTCCCCCCACTCCCCTCGCTCTTCCCCCCTCCCCTCGCTCTTCCCCCCTCCCCTCGCTCTTCCCCCCTCCCCTCGCTCTTCTCCCCCTCCCCTCGCTCTTTCCCCCCATCGCTCTTTCCCCCCTCCCCTCGCTCTTCCCTCTCCCCTCCCCTCGCCTCCCCTCCCCTCGCTCTTCCCCCCCTCCCCTCGCTCTTCCCCCCCTCCCCTCGCTCTTTCCCCCCTCCCCTCGCTCTTCCCTCCCCTCACTCGCTCTTCCCCCCTCCCTTCGCTCTTTCCCCCTCCCTTCGCTCTTTCCCCCTCCCTTCGCTCTTTCCCCCTCCCCTCGCTCTTCCCCCCTCCCCTCGCTCTTCCCCCCTCCCCTCGCTCTTCCCCCCCTCCCCTCGCTCTTCCCCCCCTCCCCTCGCTCTTCCCCCCCTCCCCTCGCTCTTCCCCCCCTCCCCTCGCTCTTCCCCCTCCCCTCGCTCTTCCCCCTCCCCTCGCTCTTCCCCCTCCCCTCGCTCTTCCCCCCTCCCCTCGCTCTTCCCCCCTCCCCTCGCTCTTCCCCCCTCCCCTCACTCGTTTCTAGCTCTCCTCTCACTCTTTCCTAGCTCTCCTCTCACTCTTTCCTAGCTCTCCTCTCACTCTTCCCCCCTCACTCTTCCCCCCCCTCACTCTCCCCCCCTCCTCTCGCTCTTCCCCCCAATTCTTCCCCCCCTTCCCCCATTTCTCTCCCCACCCCTCTGTCTCTCTCTCTCTCATCTCCCCTCTGTCTCCCTCTGCCTCTCTTTTCCCCCCATTTTCTCTTCTCCCCTCTCTCTTCCCTTCTCTTATTCTCTTTATATCCTCCTTTGCCCAACGGTGAATCTGTCGGTTGGTCTCAGTGTGGGCAAGTCCCCATGTTGACAGTCCAATAGGGCTGATGTCATCTGTCTTTGGACCAGACCAAACCCCCACAAAATATATTCAGAAGGTAGTATGGTCTCTAACTGTTTCTTATTTGAGAGGTAACTGTAAGGTGTTGCATTTTGGTTGGTTAAATTACTCAACATTAAGCAAAACATTAAATTATTTTTACACTGTAGTTAAAACTTCGAAGAAATTGGATTCATTAACTCTATTGGAAAACTTCATAGAATAATAGCTTATTTTACTACTAAACAGTAACTGTTCCAAAATAGTAACATCCTATAAACACACCCTTGACTAAGGCAAATTCAGTAAAAATAGATTGTCTCACGGGCAGTTCTCCAGTCCAGGAGGGAAACATCAAAAAAAAATTCAGAGTAGCAGAGATGTACAGCAGCTTCCAAATCCAGCCTGAAGGCCCTGGCAACTGCTACTGAAAAACTGAAACTAAAAATCCTGTCTCTGGGGGTGCTTGACCTCACCCATTCAGGCTGCATACAGACTCATAGAGTCATACAGCACAGAAACAGACTCTTCAGTCCAACCTGTCCATGCTGACCATAATCCCAAACAAAACTAGCCCCACTTGCCTGCTCTTGGCCCATATCCCTCCAAACATTTCATTCTCCTGTATTTATCTAAATGTCTTCAGGACAAAGTATATCTCTTAAAGCCAATACTTTCATCACAACTTTATATTTCCAGAGTGAGCCTCCATTCAAATTCACATTGTCACTTGGCTTTTGTTCTTTCTCCGGGATCCCCTTCACGCCTCCTCTTCTCCCTCCAACCCAACAGTAGAAGAAAAGGCCAGAGACTGATTGAAATGTTCAAACCTGTGGTTGATAGAGGTAGGGTATGGAGGAAATAAGGTCAGAGGTAAATGAAGCTGTGGTGCATATCAACTGTGATCCAGGTTGGTAGAGAGTGAGTTCAAGGCCTCAATGACATCCACCATTCCCAGTGTTTGCACCACAGCCTTTAAATTGAACTGTTTAGAATGTCAACCTGTACTACCAACCTGGAGTTACAGAGAGCACAGGAGACTTCCCCCAGCCCTAACCAAATAGGCACATCTCCATGGGAGAAGTGTAACCAACCATATTTGCAAATGTGCCCGCTTGTGCCAACTTGACAGAAAGTTGGTAGATGGAGAATGTTCCACCCAGGATCCAGGATGTTTATGGAACTCCATGATGTTATTCTACCAAGAATTGCATTGATAGAAAGGCCCTGCATTATCATCTCTTCCCAAATTGACACTCCAGTGTCAGCAAACCAGTGGGAGGACTTTCCTCACCCTGTTTAAGCTTAACATCTTAAAAATAAAAAAAGTCCCCCAGTTAACTGCTTTTGAGCCTGAGACAATATGACTTCCTTCTGCTTTTTCACTAGCTTTCAAAAGTAGCCTGTTTACTTCCTAACAGTGATTCCCCCACCTCTGACATAGGCAGGTTAACTGAATCAATCCCAGGGTATGAATGCTGATCATATGCTCAGTGTCTGTCCCACTACAAATACTGGGACAACAGCTGGGGTCTTCATTTTCTGCAGTTTGATGTTTTCTCTCACCTCATGAATCATGGGTCTCACCCTCTTTGCCTTGGAAGTGGTCTTCTTGAACATTCACAAAGGAGGCTTTCCGGCAGGACACCACAATTTTTGTTTCCGTTCTCCCTGGTCCCTTGTAATTGAAAACCAGCAACAGTAAAGAGCATTGGCCCTAAAGCACTGGAGTGAGCTGAGTTTGATTACCTCCAGTGAGGTGCAGACAAACTACAAGCCTTTCACGCAAGTTAAAATGTGTGACGCCACTTGGTTCTTCAACTTGAAGTGATGAGCTGCCTACAGAGTGGAGTCAGTGCAAACCATTATTTCAATGTTAGGCCTTGTACCACAGTACAAGTTTCCTACTTTGTGACTGACTGCCCATTAATTCCACAATGTACAGCGCAAGTTATTTGTTAATACTTGTACTCATTAGTGTCAAATCTGGTCTCTTGAGTCATCTCTGATTTTCTACGTGTTGTTCTTGTCTGATCTCTGTTGTGCCTCTGTATAATTTGCCTTTGCTTTTTTTAATGGAATGAGAGAGTTTAATCATGGCATTCAACTTGCTAAATTAAAAGTCAGTTTTCTTCACTGTAGTTTAGAGATTTCTCTTCCCTGGAGAGCTGATGGAGCTCTGAAGTTAGACATTTATTCGATGTGGACATTGGGAGCCGTGAAGCTAAGGCAGGTAAATGATGTAGGCGGAGCAAATCAGCCATGATCCCTCCGGAAGACCAAACGGCTGAATCGGACATTTCTATCCTTAGTTTGCCTCTCTTTCTACAAGCCAAGTCACAGCTTCCTTGTGTTGTGAAGTTGGGTAGAATACTTGTGCATTGGAAGGCAGGAAGTTAGAATTTGGTGTTGGTGAAGTGCTAAGGGGGAGAGCAGTGCATGGGCCCTTTAGAAGATGATGTGCTTTTTCTATGTTTACAGATTTTGAAAAGGTCATCTGTGAGCAGCTTGAAAGTTTGCAAGAGCACAGAGAGCACCTGCAGGCCTGGCAGCATCTGTGGAGGAGAAAAAAGAGTTAACGTTTCGGGTCTGGTGACCCTTCCTTAGAACCTGAAACATTCACATTTGGGTCACCGGACCCGAAACGTTAACTCTTTTTTCTCCTCCACAGATGCTGCCAGACCTGCTGAGCTTTTCTAGCAACATTGTTTTTGTTCCTGATTTACAGCATCCGCAGTTCTTTTGGTTCTTTCAGAGAGCACCTGAATTGAAACATTTGTATCAAAAGGCCGTACAGTTAGCAGGCCAAGCAGCAGCTTCCTTTCGTTATCAAGACAAGTTTTGAATTTGGCCAATCATTTGAACCAGGCACTTAGATGCCAAAACCAATTAAATTTAAGTCTGATGATTTTGACAAAATAGAACCAATCCTATTGTGAAAAGTTGGTATGTCATCAAGGGTATAAAAGAAGAGAACAGTTGGACAAAGCTGGAGAGTGGATAATAGGTCGGCATGACATTGTGGACCGAAGGGTCTGTACTGGGCTGTACTGTCCTATGTCCTAGGTTCAAACTGCCATCTGCCACTTAACAGCTGTCGGCTCTCACAGTCCTCTTTAAGTCTTAGAGAAAGCACCATATGAATCAAAGGTACCTGTGGCACAGCTAGTTAATATTCCTGACACAGGAATGGATGGAAAAGGCATTCCTGACGGAACATTTGTCAGAGAACTCACAGAACATTCCAGAAGTCGTAACCGGGCTGTAATTTCATGAGACTAATTTTCTTTATTTTATACTAGTGGGACTTGTATTTATTGCAAAAGCTTACTATAAGAATCTTGTTTCATTCAGGAATAGTTAGAAGTTAGAAAAGGTTTTTTTCGGAATGTCAATAATTTAGTTAATTTGTTCACTGTTTGAGTCAGATGAATAAATATTTAGTTGTTAATTGTAATGGGAGTGTAAGGGGTTTATTTTAGTTAACCACTAAGTTGTTGAAAGGCAGGTGATACCACTTTTCACGCTCCTTTTTAACAGATTATAGGGCAAGGTGGTCCTCTTTGGGTGTTTCAGTTTTAGTCCTCAGAGAGGGTTCAAACTCTATAACACGTGAAATTAAGCTATATATTCAGCAACACTTGTAAGCTGTCAATGTACAAAACGAGGCTAGACTTTGCTGCTGTTCATTGCACTGATGATGAACATGAATCCCATGTCTGACAGAGGAAACTAGGCAACAACACACAACACTGACTTTCCCTGCTCTTCCCCTCTTCAAATCTCCAAGTATTACCTTGGCAAGTGCAATGAGGCCTGGGCCTATAAAGCAAGGGTACAGCGCTGAAGTGCAGGTGAGACCAGGGAGGCTAAGCCTGACTCTACTTTTTTTATCCTCAGTAAGGTAGCCTAGGCGGTGATGATGCGTCAAAAACAGAAGTTGATGGAAAACCTCAGAAGATCTGGCAGCATCTGTGAAGGAGAAAGCAGAGTTAACATTTTGGGTTCAATGAGCCTTCCTCAGAACCCTCAGGAACCCATCAGAGATGATGGGTTTGGGAATGCTTTGGAGAAGCTAAAGATGAACCTGGACTGCAACCCAACAGGCTGGAGTCTTGTGGACATTCATTATGTAGCTTGAAGGTCACTGCTGACATTTAACAACCTTCTTGTCACCTGACCTCATGGGGCCCAGTGTCAAATAATGTTGGTGATACTCCTGCAAAGGCAATTTACCTGTTTCAAAGGCATTGTATAAGTACAAATTGAGGATGGACTTGCATCTCGAACTTAGGAGCAAGAAATCCAGTAGCTAAGCCAGACCAAACTCGAGTTGGACCATCATCCAGCTATTGGAGTTGGCCTTGGAAAATGGAAACATTGGCTAGTCCTCCCCTCCAGATAACTCTCTAGTCCATAGCCTAGTGAACTGTCCACATATGTCTGGCAATGGGGAGCTGTGGTCTTTCCCCATATTGAAAAAAAACCCACTGGGAGTTCTGATAACTGAGTATTGGCTGTTTGAACCAGCTGCATCTCAACTAATGCAATTACCTTTTTGAGAGGATAAAGGAAGAAAAGTTACCACATAGATGCCAGAGGTGGAATAGTTAACATATTCGAGGTAATCAGAGCGTACAATACCACAATTGCAGAGGTGCTCATCTAGAAATGGTTGCCATGGGAATACGTGTGGAGACACACCCAACTTCCTTCTAATCAGACTCCACCTGACATTCTCAATAATGGCTCACATTCAAGTTGATATCCAGCCAGGACTGCTCATGTCATCAGAAAAGTCACTTGATGTCTAATACCTTGTGTATTCTGGACAAGGGATCACTAATTGTGAATCACTAATCCCTCTGTGTGGACTATATCAACAGTATTTTAACTTTTACCACAATAAAGGGTCTAGATAAATATCCAAAGGTGTTTCACAGAAATATTAGCAAACTTTAACACTAAGCCATGTAAGGAAAATTTGGGGAAGATGACTGAAAGCCTGGTAAAAATTCTTGAAGGGATTTAGAGGCAAGTCATCTAAGGAAGGAATTTAGAGCTGAAGAGCTTGATAGCTGAAAACGTGGCTGGCAATGGTGGAGCATGTAAAATCAGGGTTGTGTAAGAGACTAGCATTGGAGGACTGCGGCGATCTCTCAGGGTTGTGGGCCAAGTGAAGTTGCAAAGATGCAAAGGACAAAAATAAACAATAACAAGGAGGAGAATTTTGCCATTGGCACTTTTCTCAGGAGAATCATGAGAGGTGAAAGAAGAGAAGCAAAAAGATGTGTTAATGAGGTGAAATGAGGAGTCTTATGTGGCAAGCGGGGCAGATGGGCTGAATGGTCCAAATGTGAGTTGTAAAAGTTATGCTGTGCGTCGTTCTTAGAATCTTCTACCTTGAAAAGAGAACTGTGGGAAGTTGCGTCCTTTAAGGATACTGAGCATTTTTAGTTTCCTTTCCTTGTAGGTCAGATTGATTCATTTGGTCATTTAAATGTTTGTGTTTTCTCTTGCTACCAATCTTTCACACAAGCCACAGGTGAATAATAATAGTTTATATGTTTGTGAATTATCACCTCATGGTTGGTAACAGTATGCAGTTTCTGGGAATTAGTCTAAAGAGTGGTGCAAGCTTCCCAACAACATTCATTTCTGTAGAATCAACTAGTTGGCCTGTTACCAATGGAAGTTCCCGGAGTTCCTTCTAAGGTCAAGCTAAGTACCTTTTAATGCTTCTGAGTTCAAGTTGGGGAAGAGCATCAGTAACTTAATACTGCTGTCGGGAAGGGTGAATACCATCATCAGATGTGAGTGAGGTGAAATTCTCTTTTAACTAATCTGTGTGTTGTGGTAGATATTAAATATCCTGTAACAGAGAGCAGGGAGTTCACCTTTGAGTCCAGGCCAATTCGGCTTAACCAGAACAGATGAAGGGCTTGTTCTGATTGTCATTTTTGAGACCTTGCTGTTCACACGGTTGCCTCTAACAATAACCTGTACTTCCAAAGTGATTAATGATGTGACAAAACTTGTGATGTCTCTGAGAAATGCAAGTCTCTTACTCTCTCTCATTCCTTTGCTGTTTATCTTGTGCTTTCTCTCTCTCTTCCAAGATTGGGAAAGGGAGAGGTTTGGGGAAGAAGGCCCTGATTGCCATCGGGTGCCATTTCATTGCCTTGGCTAGTGGTCTCCATTTCTGGTGACGTCAGGGTCCCAAAACTGGAGTGCCGTTCTGATACCCCAGTGGGGGGTAAGCCAGGGAGTGGCTGCTTCAATATGGAGGCACCCTCTCTCCAACTTTCTAAAAACAAATTATTGATGTTTTTTGCAGCCAGACCACTACTGGGGGAAAGCAGTAGCTTTTCTGAGGGGTGGCCTTCCATCTACATGCTGCTGTCCCCAGGGAGGGTCTTTCGGCCTGCTTCGAGCACTCACACTGAGCTACTGCTGATGGCTGTGACTGTGGAAGATCCCAGTCAGCCTCCTTTTAATTAACCAACCTCTCGGTTGCTTCCTAATGAGGCACATTGACCACCGTCGCCTGCCCACCCTGATTTGGCAGAAGCTGAAGATCCAGCTCTCTGTTTTTTGCGTCTTTACCTCTTGGGTCCTCTAAACTCTCTTCCCTTCTGGCTTTCTCCGTGTGTCACTGGCAAAGCCAAAGGGTTTGCAAGTGTCTTCAACCCAAGTGTCTAATGGACGATCCTGCTTGACTCCTTTCTGAGATGAGGTTCCCACACTGACACCACTGCCCAGCCACTTCAGTCAGCTACAACTCAGTGGCAAGTGATGGGCACTGAGAAGTTCAAGGATAAGATAATATCTTGGCTATAGCACCGAAAACCTGTGCATCCCAGCTGCAGCTCCCAGCTAACTGCTAAAATGGAGTTAGTTTGAGGTCAAAGAACGACTTCGTTTTATGACAGGTGAAGTGGGTTGAAATATAGAAACATAAAACGGTCACGACACAAGACCATTCGGGCCATTGTGACTGTGATGGTTTTTTGGAAGCACAGTTCACCTTGCGTCGTGCTGTCCACATTAACTTCACAGCCCTGGAAAATTCTGCCTTTTCCAATAACAATCGATTTCTGTCTTGAATATGGAATCCCAGAATGATTTCCGAAAAGACAGAGGTCTATTCAGCCCATCACGTCTGTGCTGGCTCTCCATTAGAGTAACTTAGCTACTACTACTCCCTTGCTGTCTCCCCCGAAAACTTGCAGCTTTCCCTTCAGAAAGTCACCAAGTTCGCTTTTGAAAATCACAGTTGACTGTCCTGCCACCACACATTCAGACAGCACTTTCCAGATCTTAACTAACTTTTGTGTATAACAGTTTTTCCTCATGTTGTCTTTGGTTCTTTTGCCATTCATTTTGAATCTGTCACCACTACTTCTCAACCTTTTCCACTAATGGAAACAGATTCTCCTTGTCATACTGTGTCTGAATCCTCATGATTTTGAACACTTACCAAATTGCCTAATCTTCTCTTTGTTGGCAACACAGCCTCAGCTTCTCCAGTCTACCCATGGAACCAAGGTCTCTCACTCCTGGAGCCATTTCCTTTGTTGTCTCTTTCTAAGACATCTTCCGAAGGACTGGTATCCAGAATTGGATACAATACTCCTGTTGAGGCCAAACCATTATCTTATGAAAGTTCACTGAACTCTCCTTTCTTTTGTAGCCTGTGTCTACACTCTTGGGGCCCAGGGTGCTGAATTCCTGACCAACTGCTTTCAAATGGGCCATGTCACCTTTTGATAATTTGACTCTTCCACCCCCCCACTTGCCTTTGCTCCTGCTCCCTGAGCAAATCCAAGAGAGAGATCGATGAATTTCTACGTTTTAAGGATGCCAAGAAATATGGAGCTAGTATGGGGAAAAGACTTTGAGGCGGAAGATTAGCCAAAATATAGTAGACTGGAAGGTGCAAGGAGCCAAATGGCCTAGTCCTGTGTTAAGAATCCATTATAGTGAACTGGTTCACACTTAGCTATCTGCTCCATTAAATTGTCTCCACGGAGTGTAGTATAACCTGCTGTCCAGCAACCACATTTTGCACTAAAAGCTCTCCCAGACACCTGTTCCTGAAGTGATAAATGATAGCTTGTTCTATTGACAAGAGTTTGGCAAGGGACAAAGGCTTTGTTGCAAAGCCAGCAGGAAGCCATCTTGTTCTGTCAGCGAGAGCTCAGAGATGCTCAGTTCATGAGCTTGAATGAATTCCAGTTGGAATCTTTACTTTGTAATTTGAGTTGAAAACAATTCTTAGTCATAAACAAAAACAATATACACAGAAGCAAGGGAAGATTCACATGATCTCTGGCCACAGAGGGTGAAAAGGATGTGTCAACGATATTGTAGCTTACTTCCTGAATCCAGTGGCTGGCACTGGATTTGGCACATGCAACACACAATGCTTTGTTTGCAAAGTACTACACTTCCCTTCTGCAAGGCCGACTCAGTTCGCAGACTGAGTAATTCTTTCTGTCCCCAAGCCAGTAGCTGCTTACTGCAGGCACACTGGAGCAGGCATAGAACCAGACTGAAATAGAGATAGAAAGAAGCATCTGGTGTTTTGCCCATTTGATGATGAAGTGTAAAGAGGGACATTCATGAAGCCAGTCTTAGTGCCAAGTGCTGTGATCAGATCAGCAACTCAATGTCTTCAGGTTTCTGTGCTGCAGCAGAACATCTTCCTGAGCTGGTAATTCATCTCCTGTCTCCCCAAAGCCTGTATACTCCTCACAAGCTATGAATTATGAAGATTTGTTCCCCTGCAATGTTTCTTGCTGCTGTCTGGACTCTAAGGTCAATTCAGAAGCAGACACTGAACAACACATTCCTAGCAGCTTAGAGGGATTGTTTGTCAGGAAAGTGACCAAATACTGTCATCTTGCCTGGATGAGTGCAGTTCCAGCAATGCTGAAGAAGCTTAATACCATCGTGGAAAATATGTCCCGCTTGAATGGCACCCAGTCCCTAAATACTCGTGCTCTTTTTCACGAGCAGTGTGCATCATCTAGGTACATTGTCATAGTTCACCACAGCTCCTTTGACAGCACCTCCCAAGATCTCGATCTCTACTGCCCAAGAGGAAAAGAGCCACTGCAGGTTCCTCTCCAAACAACGCTTGCCATCCTGATGTAGAACTTCATCACTGTTCCTTCACCATCACTGGGTCAAAATCCTGAAACAGCATTGTGGCCGCTCCGGATGGACTGCAGCAGGTCAAGTAGGCAGCCCACCATTGCCTTCTCCAGGGCAATGGGGGGTGGGCAATAAAGGCAGGAATGGCCAGTGATGCTTTAAGTATGCAAGGCATGCTGCAGAATTTGAGATAAGCCTCGGCAGTAGCTGAATGTGTTTCATTTTAGGGCTTGGACTTTCTCCAACTTCTCACAATGCTGTCACCTCAGCAAACTGAACCCAGTCTTCACCAGGACTGTCCACCCATTCAGCCACAGCTGCTTTGTGGTCTCCCCAGTACTGGATCTCAATGTTCCAGCGCAATGTTACATCTGGACACTGGCAGGAGAGGGAAGAGGTAGTGGGGGTGAGAGGAATGCAGAATACAGCCATGGTTCATGTCACAGGTAGGAGTTCGTCATTGGATTCAGGGCAGTTTATCTTTGTGGAAAAGTTTCCTTCTCTGAATCCTGGAGCTGCTTTGTCATGTGTGTCAAGTTTGATGTGACTTCTCTCAGCCAGTGATGAGAAAAAGGATTTCTTTTTTAATAACCATCATTTTTCCAAAGGGGTCCCTTCAGCTTTCAAAAGACAAACAACGTGAATGACTAGCTGTTTGCTGCTGCAGAGCTGCTGAAAGCTTCTCCGAGCAGATGAATTCTAAAACATAATTAATAGAAGCCTGCATATTGCAATGTCTGGACTCCAGCCGGGAAGATGGTGTTTGGGGAAGTCAGGCCGTCAGTCATGCCTGGATATAACACTGTTTGAAGTGGCTGCTGTTGGTTTTATTCCCACATAATTTTTTTTGGAGAAATGATCTTGCCTTTATCTGGAGACTTGACTGCAGTTTTCTTGATGGAATTCAGTCTCCTGAAGAAGCTGTGCTTCTTGAAGGCAGTGAGGGATGGCCAACAAATGCTGGTCATTCCAATGATGCCTGTATCGCATCGAATTTTGTTTTGAAAGTGGGGCATCTTTTTCAGAATTAACAGACTTGTTTGCCTTAACTCCTGTCATGTCCCACCCTGCCTCCAACCCAGCTGCTGATATATTGTTATTTCTCATGTATACAGACCTGTCACTGGATGGTTAATCCACGGGTGTAAGCTAACATTGTGGGTTTGGGACTTCAAATTCCATTTATGGTAGCTGGTAGACTTCAAATTCCATTAAAACATGGAATCACAGTAATTTTAATTACGCTTGTTGGGAAAACACAGCTGGCTCCCTAATGGCTTGGGAAGCTGCTGTCCTGACCCAGTCGGTCCTATGTGTGACTCCAGATACACATTAAAGTCCTTGACTCTTAAATGTCCTCCATTATGGTCTCTCAAGTCATGCAGTCCGAGAGACATTAAGCGTGGTTGACAAACATTGGCCCTGAAGTGGTGTCTACTTCCCATAAAGAATTAAAAATGAAGCTGGAATTGGAGTAAAGAAGGTATAGAGGTGAGCATGATCATCGAGACCTGCTGTTCAGAGAGCCCATGCTTGGTTTACAGTTTTAATTGTACAGTGGCTAACTTTTTCTGCTGGCTATAGCAAACCAACAATGGAATATTGCCTGTGGTAGCAGAACATTGTAACAACACCCAGCTAAGGCTCGCAGACTATCTTCAGAAAGTTGCATTTCTCGCTGACTGATATAAAACAGGTTGTTATGGCTTAAGGTTAAGCCCCTCCAGTTGAATGGAAATTGTTTGAAACTGAGAATTAAATGGGCCATTGTGAAAGCACAGTAAAATGGCACTGGTGAGCTACTCTACTCCTAATACAAATCAGCACTTGCAGGAGATGAGGAAACAGAGTAGAATATTGGTTTGGAGTGAGAAATGGGGAGATGACAGCCTGGTGGTATTATTGCAGGGCTGTTAATACATAGACCCATGTAATGGTCTGGGGACCCACTGTGGCAGATGATGGAATTTGAATAAAAAATAAGATCTGGAATGAAGAGTCTAATGGTGACCTTGAATCCATTGCTGATTGTCATAAAAATCCATCTGGTTCACTAATGTCCTTTAGGGAAGGAAATCTGCCATTCTTGCCTGGTCTGGTCTACATGTGACTCCAGACCCACAGCAGTGTGGTTGACTCCTAACAGAGCTCTGGGCAATTAGGGATAGCTGTAAATACTGTCTGGGCCACTGATGTCCACGTCCTGTGAATGAATTTAAAAGAAAAGGCACATGGTAACAGTTTCATAGTCTCCAACTTTGTTCGTTAATCTGTTATTTACTGTTTGTACGTCATGAATCGTAAGCAATTTTCTTTATCTGCTGTGTGTAGTCTCAGCAGGACCCCCCCCACCCCCCACCCCTCAGCCTGTCACTGCGACATTTGGTCTGATGTGAATTCACAGTGAATACCCTCTGGTTCCTTGTCCAGAATGGCCAGGTATGAAATGTAACAGTAGACATTGGGAATTAACAGAAACAGTTGAGAGGGGTGGGGTGGAGATTACCACTGGTTAGCTGCTCCCTGAACCTGCCCTTATCCAACATCTCTACACATCAGCTGGACAGCACAAGAAGCCCATATCTTGCCCTCTCACTCTGTGGTTCAGAGGGGTGTATGAAAATACACATGAACTGTCCTTTCCAGTGTGAGCAGATAACTCATGTAGACATGCAGATTGAACGTGGGATCTTCGAGCTGCATGGGACCACAGCAATGTACTGCACCTAATGTGATAACCAGTCCAAGAGTATTGCACTGAGAGATAATGCTGTTGCGTTGTTAATTTGATCTGAAACCTTAAATCAACTGCTCATAGTGTAATAAAACTGCTATTCATCATTCAGCAACGACCAACAATGAGTTCAAATCATACCAGTTGTGAAATTAAATTCAATACATCAAGTTGATTATGGCGAGTGCAAGGAATAATGATAATGGAAATTGCCAGATTTTTTGGTAATGTCCTTCAGGGTAGAGAACCTGCCACGTCTTCCAAACGTTCAATTTTGAAAGGCCCTCTGAATTGACCTCAGAATGGTTACAGTATAGAAGGATTACTGTAGACCCAGCGATAGTAGGAACTGCCGATGCTGGAGAATCTGAGATAACACGGTGTGAAGCTGGATGAACGCAGCAGGCCAAGCAGCATCAGAGGAGCAAGAAAGTTTCTGAAGAAGGGTCTTGACCCGAAACATCAAACTTTCCTGCTCCTCTAATGCTGCTTGGCCTGCTGTGTTCATCCAACTTCACACCGTGTTATTACAGTAGACCAATCTGGTTCTCTGAATGAGTATTATAACTTAAATGTCATTCTCCATGGTGCAGGGTAGCAGAGTGGCTCAGTGGTTAGCACTTTTGCCTCACAGCGCCAGGGATCTGGCTTGAGCGACTGTCTGTGTGGGGTTTGCACATTTTTCCTGTGCCTGCGTGAGTTTTCTCCCACTGTCCAAACATGCAGATTAGGTGGATTGGCTGTGCTAAATTGCCTGGACTGTCCAGGGAAATGCAGGCTAGGTGGTTAGCCATGGCAAATGCAGGGTTACAGGGGTGGGGAGGGGTGGTGTGAACTCGAATCCTCACTGGATTGATTCTATGATCTAGCCTCTCCCTGTAACCCTGTACATTAGATAATTATTTGAATAGAAACATGCTCCTGAATGCCTTCCAGATCATACATTCCAGCTGCTGACTAGACGCTATGCGAAAAGGGTTTTCTCACGTTGCACTTGTTTCCTTTGCAAATGACATCAAATCTGTTCCCTCTCACTTTTGATCCTTTTACAAGCTGGGACTGACTTTCCCCATCCATTCTGTTCAGACTAGTCATGAGCTTGAAAAAGTTCATCAAATCTCCTCTTAGTTTCCCCCCTGCAACTAAAACAGTCCCAACTCTCCAATCTAACCACATAACTAAAGTTTCTCATCCCTGCAACCATTCTCATTATATTGTTCTCCAATAGATTCACACCATTCCTGAGGTGTGGTACTGAGAAGTGAACATGATGCACCAGCTCAGATATAATTAGGGTCTTATAGAAATTTAGCACAACATCCTTGCACTTGTACTCTGTGCTGCTGTTAATAAAATGTAGAAAACTGTATGCTTTATTCTTATCCCTTTCTGCCTGTCCTCCCACCTTTAATGATTTATGTACCCATACACCCAGAGCTCTTTGCTCGTGCACACCCTTCAGAACAGTACCCTTTCTTTTATACTGTCTCCTCATGTTCTTTCTATCAAAATGTACCACGTCATACTTCCCCACATCGATCTTCATCTGCCGCCTGTCTGCCTACTCCACCAACCTGTCAGTCACACGGCATGGTGGCTCATTGCTTAGCTTTGGAGGGGCCTGGGTTCAATTCCAGCGACTGTCTATGTTGAGTTTGCACATTCTCCCCGTGTGTCTGTGTGGATTTCCTCTGGCTGCTCTGGTTTCCTCCCACAGTCCAAAGCTGTGCAAGTTGGGCAGATTGGCCATGCTAAATGAAAGATTATGGTTATGGGTGGGATGCTGTTTGGAGGGTCAGTGTGAAATCAATGGGCTGAATGGCCTGCTTCCACACTGTAGAGATTCTGTGATTCTAATATACCCTTTTTTTTGGTTCAACACTGCCCTCATCAAGTTGGCAATGCTAGATAACAAAGTGTGGAGCTGGATGAACACAGCAGGCCAAGCAGCATCTTAGGAGCACAAAAGCTGACGTTTCGGGTCTAGACCCTTCATCAGAAAAGGGGGATGGGGAGAGGGTTCTGAAATAAATATGGAGAGAGGGGGAGGCAGACCGAGGATAGATAGAGGAGAAGATAGGTGGAGAGGAGAGTATGGGTGGAGAGATAGGAAGGGGATAGGTCAGTCCGGGGAGGACGGACAGGCCAAGGAGGCGGAATGAGGTTAGTAGGCAGGAAATGGAGGTGCAGCTTGAGGTGGGAGGAAGAGATAGGTGAGAGGAAGAACAGGTTAGGGAGGCGGGGACGAGCTGGGCTGGTTTTGGGATGCAATGGGGGGAGGGGAGATTTTGAAGCTTGTGAAACCCACATTGATACCATTGGGCTGCAGGGTTCCCAAGCGGAATATGAGTTGCTGTTCCTGCAACCTTCAGGTGGCATCATTGTGGCACTGCAGGAGCTTCCAGGTTTTGTATTTTCAACAGATAGGCTTGTCCCTTGCAAGCCAAGATCTCAATCATGATTTGTAAATAAGGAAAAGAAAAGAATTATAGAGCCATAGAGAAACAGGACCCTTCAGTCCAACACATGCATGCCACTTAGATATCCTACATTAATATAGTTCAATTTTTCAGCATTTGGCCCCATCCCTCTAAATCCTTCCTGTTGGTAGACCCATCCAGATGCCTTTTTGATTGGTCACAAGCTTTCAGTTCTAGCTTTCTTCGTTGAATTTAAATTCCGCCAGCTGCCATGGTGGGATTTGAAACCATATCCCCCGAGAACCAGCTCAGGCCTCTGGATTGCTGGCCCAGTGACGTCTCCACTGTGTCACCATTGCATCACTGCCTCACCTCCAAGTCAGTTCATCAAAACACCTTGCACAAAAGGAAGCCCATTGCCCTGCATCAAGAAATATGGCCGTTAGATAGCAGCATTGCCTTTTTCTTGAAAGCCAAGAGTTTTATTTTCAATGTAACTCTCAAAGCCTTTATACTAACTGACTAAACTTTTGTTCTTCTGTTACAGGCGTGCCAGTGGCTGGATGAGATGGTGTGTGCGTTTCTAGTACCTATGAGGATCGGGATATGATAGGATCTCTGGTGGCGTACTTTGCGTGCAGAGGTTCTTGCTGTGCTTTCCTTTGTCCGGGAGCCCATGGTTGTGTGGCCTTGTTCATTTTGCAGTAAAATATCGTGAATGTTTGCACTGGGATTTATTTCTGTAGACTTGGGATATGGCTTTGCAGCAGCTTTGCGTGTGAGCTCTGACACCTTAAGAAGCTCTCACCATTTCCCACTCCAAGCTGAGCAGATTTCGAAAGACATTTCTGAAAATGACCAGCCTTTTCCGTCGGAACAGTAACAATGGCAACTCCAAGAATGGCTCAGCCAACGCGCCGTCACAGCTGCTCAACAACAGCCGGCCCCCCCGACAGGTCCGGAGACTCGAGTTCAACCAAGCCATGGAGGACTTCAAAGTCATGTTTCCGAACATGGACTACGACGTGATCGAGTGTGTCCTGAGGGCCAACAACGGAGCGGTGGATGCCACCATTGACCAGTTGTTGCAGATGAACTTGGACTGCGGATTTGACAATGGGTATGATGATAGCTCGGACTCTGATGACAGTATTCCCCCAGAGGTAAGCTCATCAGCCTTAACATTGTTATCGAATGAATGTGATTGCCGGGCCTGCTTTCGATGCATACTTGAATGAAGCTTAGTGCTGTGTGACAGAAAATGCCTGAAGTTTTTTGCCCATGCTACTTTTGGAACCATCTCTGTTTAAAAGCTACTTCTTGCCTCATTAGTAAACGCACTGCCTGGGGCATGTGTACATGAGACACGTTGACCTGGAGATTCTTGGGTTTGAACCCAAGACTGGGCGGATTAGTAAGTCTGTGAGCTACCTTCATGCAGTATGTTTATGCAACGCGTACAAGATACCAATTTTGTGATTTTGTCATTTGGTATTAGCTCCAATGTGCTAATGAGGAATTTCGGCACCAATCTTTATCCATTGAGGTTACATTAGCTATTTCCCAGCCCTCTGGGATGCTCCCTTATTCAAGTCATTCCTGAAAAGTTAGGGATCCCCTCAGAGTGCCTTTGACTGTAGTGGCAGTGGCTAGCTAGAGGCCTTACTGTCTATGGAGCGGTCCCAGTGAATCCTTTGGACGAGAGCTCCCCTATTGTAGCAGAGGTCATCCCCATAAAGAAGACATATAGTTGCTTTGAAATCACATTAAATGAGTTGCCTCTCTTATACACTATAATTACTGTAATAGTAATTACTATAAATACTAAGTATAATTAATTCAGTACTTTCAATTTAAAGGATAGATCAGGTGATGTAACATTGTACCCCAGAAACTTGTTTTCTTAACACAGAGTCTACATAAGTCACTTTGCTTTGAAGTATTTTCTTGTGATATTTGAGCCAAACTATTGCTGGTCTAAAATACCCTCAGTACCAGCATCGATCGCCAATCGTCATTCAATTTAGTTCTAAATCCTTCTAATATCCACTGAGAAGTGACAGCAACTACCAGTCTGTCTTCCTGCAGCTAAAGAAACGGATCACGAGGTCAAACTACACCCCAGAGACAAGAACAGAAATTGCTCAGCAGATCTGGCAGCATCTGTGGTGCGCAAAGAGTTAACGTTTCAGGTCCAGTGACCACTCTTCAGAATCCCAGAATCTTTAGCACAGTGCTTTCCAAACGTTTTCTCACCATAACCCCGTTTGGAGGCTTGAAAATGGAATGAATGAATTGGCTTTATTGTCAAACGAGTACAGCAAAAAGTCTACAGTCTCTGCATTATGGCCCCAGCTTAGATACAAAGGCACCTATGTGCCGATACTTAAGATCAAATTCTACGAAACGAAGGAAAAAGTAGAAAAGTAAAGAAACAAATAGTCCAGCATTATAGGTCATCAAAATAAATTAGAAAAATAAAGACGTACGAAGTTCAGAATATCAGCCTTTCCAACCCAGACCATGCCGGCACTTAGTCTTGAAGGAGAATAGTTACAATCCTTCAGTAAGAGCTGTAGGAGCAAGGGTCTGTTAGAGTAGGAGCACGACTGCTGTAACTTGATTGGCGCTCCATTTTTGATTAGATCTCGCGGTGACAGAGATATTAAACAAAGACTTCTCTTTGTTATTTTTTTATTCTTTCCTGGGATGTGGGTATCTCTGTCAAACCTGGCATTTATTGCCCATCTTGAATTGCCCTTGAACTGAGTAGCTTGCTCGGGCAAGAAGGAATTGGGGATCTGCCGTCACACGTTATGGAACAGGATCTTCTGGTAATGTATTTTGATTCTGTTCTGAGGAAGGGCCAGTGGGCTCGAAACTCTGCTTTCTCTCCGCAGGTGCTGCCAGGCCCAATGAGGTCCCCCAGCAATTTTCGTTTCTGAATCTAATTTTAATGTTGTTTTTTGAGATCTTGCTGTGGGGAAATTGGCTCTCACACCTTACCAGAGGTTTCCATTGATAATTTCAAGGATGTGAAAGATGATGTAGGAATGTCATTTATTTCTTTAATAAATGGTTTCTATTGAATATGTCCGACCGGCAAGTTTGGCAAGTTCCGAAAGCTGCCACATTTCCAAAATACCTCTAGAATGTTCCCCTCCTTTCTGTTGCTGGCTCTTCTCCACTTCCCAACCTTTATAGCAGCACCACAATAAAGCCTTTTCCCGTCCATTCATGGAAAAGACTGCTTTATATTCTAGTGTGGTCTCCAATGTCGTTTTTGACTTGGTGGCTGCTAAATGTCTGGTATTAATGATTGTGAAATCAGAATTTCATATTGCTGACATACACTTTTCCAAAATGTCTGAAAAGATGTAGAATCTTCAGTGTTTCAGAAGATACAATTTTTGTTACTGATAGCTACAGATCCATAGAACTCCTACCATGTAGATCCAGGCCCTTCGGCCCAACAAGGCCACACCGCCGGTCAGACTATCCCACCCAGACCCATCCCCCTATAACCCACCTAACCTACACATCCCCAAACACTATGGGCAATTTAGCATGGCCAATCCACCTGACCTACACGCCCTTGGGACCATGGGAAGAAACCCATGCAGACACGGGGAGAATTTGCAAACTCCACACAGACAGTCGCCCGAGGGTGGAATCGAACACGGGTTCCTGGCACTGTGAGGCAGCAGCGCTAACCACTGAGCCACCGTGCCGCAGTTTTGATACAGCGAGATTCCTTAACTTTGGTTCCCTCACACAAGTGAGTGATTACGTTATGGATAATGAGAAGGGAGGAATTTGAGATGTGACGTGTGTTAACTGGTAGCAGACTCGGTAAGAGGAGATAAAGTCGAAGTTAAACTGCTCAGAAACAGGCCCATCAGCCCAATTCGTCCATGCTGAACAGGTTTCCGAAACTGAACTAATCCCATTTGCCTGTGTTTTCCCCATATCCTGCTAAACCTTCCTTATCCACATCCCTGTTCAAATGTCTTCTAAGTGTTGTGATTGCACCTGCCTGTACCACTTAAGCTGGCAGTTCATTCCAAATACACACCACCTCTACATAAAAAAGTTGTCCCTCAGGTCCCTTTTAAATCTTTCCCCTCTCATCTCTAACCTCTGTCTTCTGTTTTGGACTCCCTCTATAAGGTCACCCCTCAGCCTCCATCACTCCAGGGAAAACGTCCCTGCCAATCCAGCCTCTCCCTATAACTCAAACCTTCCAGTTTTGGTAACATCCTTGTAAATCCTTTTGCACCCTTTCCAGTTTAATAGCATTCTTCCAATAGCATTGCTCCAAATGGGGCCTTACCATAAGACCATAAGACATAGGAGCGGAAGTAAGGCCATTTGGCCCATCAAGTCCACTCCGCCATTTAACTCATGGCTGATGGGCATTTCAACTCCACTTCCCTGCATTCTCCCCGCGGCCCTTGATTCCTTGTGAGATCAAGAATTTGTCAATCTCTGCCTTGAAGAGATGCTACAAGTACAATACCAGAGAGAATAGGGCACCTACCAATATCTTATACAGCTGTAACATGATACCCAACTCCTACACTGAAAGTTCTGACCAATGACTACAACTGTGCCAGACACCACCTTCACCTTCCTATCTACCTGTGTCACCTGTTTTAAGGAACCTGCACCCCCAGGGTCTCTGTTTGATAACACTCCCAGGACACTACCATGAACTGTGTAAGCATTGCCAAATGCAACATCTCGAACTTATCTAAATTAAACTCTGTCTGACGTTCCTCGGCCCACTGGCCCATTGTTGATCAAGATCCCATTGTACTCTTAGATAATGTCCTTTACTGTCCACTATATTATAAGCTGAGTGTCACTGACAAACCTACTAACACTGCTTCCTCTCTTCTCATTCAAATATTTTATATAAATGACAAACAACAGTGGACCCAGATATAATGGGAACTGCAGATGCTGGAGATTCCAAGATAATAAAATGTGAGGCTGGATGAACACAGCAGGCCAAGCAGCATCTCAGGAGCACAAAAGCTGACGTTTCGGGCCTAGACCCAGATACTTGTTTAGGATCTCATCTGTCTCCTGTGGTTCCACTCATAGATAGCTTCTTTAAGGGGCCCTGTTCTTTCCGGTATTGTACTTGTAGCATCTCTTTGGATTCTCCTTCAATTCTATCTGCCAAAGCTATCTCATGTTCCCTTTTTGCTCTCCTGATTCCCCTCTTCAGTGCACTCTTACATCACTTAAACTTCTCGACGGATTCACTTGATCTCGGCTGGTTTTTTCTTGACTGGAGTCTCTATCTCTAGTCATCCTGTGTTCCCTACTCCTGCCAGCCTTGCCCTTCACATAAACAGGAACATGCTGGCCCTGAACTCTCGTTATTTTACTTTTGAAAGCTTCTCATTTGCCAGACACCTTTTTTATCTGCAAATAGCCTCCCCCTGCTCAATTTTTTAAAGTTCCTGCCTAATGCTGTCAAAATCGTCATGCCCCAATTTCGAACTTTAACTTGTGGACCCGACCTCTCCTTTTCCATAATTATTTTAAAGCTAATAGAATTATGGTCACTAGCCCCAAAGTGCTCCCTGACTGTCAGCTTCAGTCACTAATCGTGCCTTATTTCCCAAGATGACTTGGGGCATAAACTATCTGAAATTCTGCTGTCTGTGTTCAAGTTTACCTTTCACCGGCACATTTGCAGATCTACACTAACTTGTTTCCGGTCAAGCAATATCTCAGTTTTAACATTTTCATTCTTGTTTGCCAATTCCCCATTGTTTCATTCCTCCATACCGCTATACACCTGTCTGTAACAGTGATATTCTAATTCTGGCTGTTTGTGTGGGCCCGATTTTTTAATTTCTCCAGCTTGAATGGATGTGCCATCAACTGACAGCAGTTCACCACTGGAATTCCTGTGCGAAATCTCTGTGCCTCCCTTTCCTTCTTTAAGACTGACTTTGACCAGGGTTCTAGTCTTTTGCCCCACTTTATGTCCTCGCATGGCTCTGTGTCTGATTTTATTTGCTCCTGTGAATGAGATACTTGTCTACATTTAAAGCTGCTGTGTAAACCAAAGTTGTAGTTGGAAGCTCCTAATCATTGGAGCTCTCCTTGCATCATGCTTGGATGGGTTTTGTCTTACTGGAGGTTGCTGTGATCAATCAATAACTCCACTACTGATGCACCTAACTACTGGTCTAGAGTCATACAAGGCAAGCTAAATGATCTTTGGTTGCTTTTCTGCTAACCGTTCCCATATTCCTCTGACCCCACCCTTGGTCTGGTGGCAGTGGGTAGACTTGCATGCGTGAAGGAAATTAACAATATGCACAGATCACCATGACCATCTCTGGCATCACATCCCAAGTCCTAAATGATAATTCTGTCTTCTCCTGCTTCATAAGTTGAAGGCTAAGCTTACTGAGCAGAAAATCTCTACATTTGCAAATGTTCCCGAAAATGGATGATAGGGATTGTAGAAAGATAATCACTAGTCATTTGCCTGTGGACATAAGTAACACTTTAATGTGACTAGCTATTAACCCTGGCTTTAGCTCTGCCGTTTCAGTTGAACGTACTGGTCCCATTCTTGGACCTCAGTTGCTAAGACCTCTGATGTGTTGCAAAAAGACGTGACATTGGGAAAATGTCGTGCAGCCATGTGGATTCCTAATCAAACATGCTTAGTGCCTGTGGTTGTAAATGTTGAAATCTATGCAGCACATTTTGTCTAAAGTAAAATTGAAGGGAGTCCTAGTTCCTCACTCATGCTCTGTGTGTATGTCGTTGTTCTGCCTGTTCGTCTTCAGGAGAAGCTCCTGTCTTTGAACGACAGTGTAATGTGCATGCAGGGTCTAGGCCTACCAAAAAACGTTCCATCACTGGCACAGCAGTTAACATGTGCAATACTGAATTATAAGGACCAAAAATTTGCTTTGCACTTTGCGGTGTAGATTTTGGAAAGTGTTTGTTGACTGCGATTAAGTGGACTGCATTTTATGGTTGAATGACCACCATTCACTGCCTAGAATTGCAGGTGAACAAAAGGAAAAGAAGACTTGGTTTTATATAAAACTTTTCATGACCACTATATATCACAGAGTGCTTACAATCAGTGAAGTACTTTTGAAGTGTAGTATCTGTTGTAAAGTAGGGAAGCATGGCAGCCAATTAGCTCTTGGCAAATTCCCACAAATAGCCTTGTCATTATGACCAGGCGATATCTCTCTTTTGTGTGATTTTGATTGATGGATAAATGTTGGCTGGGGGATCAAGGAAACTTCCTTGAAATGGTGTTGTGAGATCCTTTTCATCCTCGTGATCAGGTAGTTGGGACCTCGATTTGATTGATCCATTGATTTAATTAATTGTCACGTGTACCTAAGCGCAGTGAAAAGCATTGTTTGCAGCAGATCATAGTAAATAAGGATATACAGATCCTAGGGTGATTAAAAATTTGGACAGTGAGGCAGATAGATGACTGCACAGGACTTGCACGAGGCAAGATCAACATTATTTGAAATTAGAGAGTCCATTAATCAGTCTAATAACAGCAGGGAAGAAGCTGTTCTTGAACCTGTTGGTGCACGAGTTCAAGCTTCTGTATTTTCTGCCTGATGGACGAGGTTGTAGGAGAGCATTACCAGGGTGGGGATGGGTCTTTGTTGGCAATCTTTCCACAGCAATGAGAGGTGTAAATAGAGTCCATGGATAGGAGATAACAAAGTGTGTCACAGCAGGCCAAGCAGCATCTTAGGAGCACAAAGGCAGATGTTTTGGGCCTAGACCCTTCTTCAGAGAGCTCTCTGATGAAGGATCTAGGCCCAACATGCCAGCTTTTGTGCTCCTAAGATGCTGCTTGGCCTGCTGTGTTCATCCAGCTTCACACTTTGTTATCTCGGATTCTCCAGCATCTGCAGTTCCCATTATCCATGGATAGGAGATCGCCTTCTGTGATGGTCTGGGCTGTGCACACAACCTTCTTTAGTTTCTTATGGCCCTGGGCAGAGCAGCTGCCGTATCAGACTGCCATGCACCCGGACAGTATGCTTTCTTTGGTGCATCTGTAAAAGCGTCTCTATGGACATGCTAAATTTCCTGAACTGCCTGAGAAAGAAGAGACATTGTTGTACCTTGACCACCACCGCTATGTGGGAAGTTCAGGACAGTTTTTTGGATATAGTCACTCCTAGGATCTTGACGCTGTCCACCGTCTCAGCCTCAGTTCTGTTGATGTAGATGGGGGCGTGTTCTCCTCCTTTCTTTCTGAAGTGAGTGATCAGTTCTTTAGTTTTGCCAACATCAAGAGAGAGGTTGTTATCATTGCAGCATGTCACCACGCACTCTATCTCCTTCCTGTATTCTGACTCATCGTTGTTAGATATCTGTCCCACTACGGTGGTGTCATCAGCGAACTTGCAGATGGCATTCATTTGGAATTGGGTAGCACAACCATGGATGTACAGGGAGTACAGTAGGGGGCTGAAGACACATCGTTGGGGGACTCCAGTGTTGAGTGTTATTGTGGAGAAGGTCCAGTTATCTACCCTCACTGATTGCAGCCTATGGGTCAGGAAATTGCAGAGGGCAGAGCTGAGACCAAGGTCTTGGAGATTTGAGATCAGTGTAAAGGCAGAGCTATATTCAATGAGCAGGAATCTAACATAGATTTAAGAGCTTATCTGAAAGATGGCACTTCTGATAGTGCAACACTTCCTCAGTGTTGTACTGGAGTAACAACCTTGATTTCCATGTTTAAAGCCTGAAGTGGGACTTGAGCCTGGAACCTTCTGAGAATATTACCAACTGAGCCACAGCTAACACTTAACCAGTGGCTATGGAAGTGAACTCTGACAATAGGCAGTGCCTTCAGAAGGAAGTGGAAGAAAATGAAGCCAGTGATGAGATTCTCCCCTTTAAACAGTACATAGAACGCCAAGAATATCTTCTTTATAATACGGAAATTCCTATGCAGCAAACAGAACAAAAACACCTGTCTTTAATTAGCAAAAATAACAACACAAATATGAGGCCCACTCTCTCTCATGATCTTTATAGTAAGAATTTTGGAAGAGCTTCAATCACACCATCTTCATTCATGAGTCACTATTATACTTTTGAAGCCATTCCAAGGCATCCTTAAAAGAGTGTGAATTTCTGCCAGTCTTGAGTCTCAGACCAGCCAATGTAAATTACAGCTCTGTCACTCTGCTGCTACCCTGTGGGGACACAGGACTTCAGATCACTGATTTGGGCACATTCACCCCCACCCCCATGGGATGAGAGTTCTGTCTTGAACTCTTCCAGCTCTCTTCCTTCAATTCCTGTTTTACATGATTTGGGGTCAGTCCCTCTCTCAAATTGTACATGTCACTTTCAGAAGTCAGGGAGTTATTCACGAAACTAAGGAAGACCCAGGCTTGGAACTACGGCTTAACTCTTCTGCAGTCTCGGTGTCCTCTGTGAAATACTTCAAATAAATATTTAATTTAAAAGGAATGCGTTGAGGATACAAAGGAAGTTATTCTTTTCAAGTAAAATATTCCGTTATGGACCAGACCAAACACCCTTGAAATATATTCAGAAGATAGTCTAGACCCTAATTTTTTCTTATTTTAAAGGTGTTACATTCCAGATGCAATTCAATTGGTTAAACTACCTGATTTGAAGCAAAACACACTTTATTCTTACACTGTAGTTACAAAACAACAAAAGAAAGAAGAAACTGGAATAATTAACTCTATTAGAAAACTTAACTGAGTAATTGATTATTTAATTACCAAGCAGTACTGTTCCAATACAGTAACATACCCATAAACACACCCGTGACAAAGGCAAATTCAGTAAAATAGATTGTCTCTCAGGCAGTTCTCCAGTCTTCGAGGAAAACCATCGAGAGAAAACTGTGCGAGAGAGTGCAGCAGGGAGAAAGATACTGCAGCTTCCAAGCCCATCTTCAAGACCCCAGCAACTGAAACTAAAACTAAAAATCTTGATTCTGTGGGAGCTTGACCCATCCATTTGGCTGCTTCTATTGTTCCAACCTCAAGGGGGAAAAAAACCCAAAGCCTCCCGAGCAGTTTACATTATGGACTTTGAAGCAGACTGATTATCACCTCTGATCTCAACCTTTCTTTGTAAATAGTCCCAGGATGAAATACACCTCTTGAAGCCATAGTATCATCACAATGTAAATGAAAGCAGGGTGAATCAAACAACTAATTGTGTGTCTGTTCGTTGATAGACAGGGCAGTGCTGATGATGACATTGTGGAAGAGTCTGCTAAAAGACGAGTGCAAAAAGGAGCGACAGGTAAACTAGAACTGGGACAAGCAGAAACATTGCAAATCCATAATAGTTTGAGCTCTAGCCTATTTTAGGAATGAACTTGCAATTAAAAGAACAAATTACATTTCTTTGGCACCATTTAGAAAATCAAGACGTCTGGAAGTGTTTATGCCCAATGAGCGACTTTTGAAATGCAATTACAGTTGTACAGTCACAAACAAAGCACCCAATTTGCACACAACACCTTAGCCAGCTTACCAACATCCCCCAAAACACTTCACATACAGTGAATTATTTTGGAGTGCGGTTATGGGTGTTGTGTTACCATCTTGCCTGGGGTAAGGTCTCACAAAATACAAAATCACTTGCCCATTGATCTAGCGTTTGGAGGTGTTTGAGAGGAATGAATTTTGGCCAGAATACCAAGTGAGCTCCCTTGCTGTTTGTCGCGTGGACTGGGTTCAAAATCTTATTGATGCCCCCAGCAGTGACAGTGCTCCCTCAGCAATGTACTGAAGCTTCAGCCTAGATTGTAGGCTCAAGTGGGGACTGAATCCTCAGCTCAGCAGTGAGAAGGGCACCACCTGAGCCAAGCAGACACTTGTTAGGAACTGTAAGGCAAATGCCAAAGTGAAAAGGTTGTGTTCTGGTTGCAGATTAACCATGACCTTTCATTATTTCAGTCTCCACTGCACCTTTGGGTACTTCAGTTCATGTGTCTGACATGCTCTGGTGCATCTTTTGGCCTGGGAACCATTCAGCTTCTTATTGCATTGGGGCCTTGGTCCAAACATGGATGAAAGAGCTGAACTATACAGTTGGAGACAAGAGTGACATTAAGGCAACAGTTGACCGAATGTGGTATCAAGCTGCCCTAGCAAAACGGGTGTTAACGGAAACCAGCAGGAAAGCTCTGTTCGCTGTCTAGAGTCATACCCATCACAAAAGAAGATGGCTGTGATTGTTAGAGGTCAGCTATCTCAGTCCCAGGACATCACTGTGAGCATTTCTCAGGGTAGTATTCAAGACCGAACTATTATCAGCGACTTCCTCCATCGTAACGTCAAAAGTGGGGATTTTGCTAATGATGGCACAATTTTCAGCACTGTTCACAACTCCCCAGATAATTAAATAGCCCGTGTCTATTTGCAGCAAGACTTGGCCAGTATCCAGGTTTGGGCTGCTAAGTGACAAGTAACAGGCAATGAGCAACTCTAACAAGAAAATCTAACCATCGTCCCACAATGTTCATTGGCATACAATCGCTGAATCCTCCTGATTTGAAAATGTTTGGGATTATTACTGACCAGATACTGAACTGGACTAGCCATATAAATACTGAGCCTATAGGAGCCAATCAGAAGCTTGGAGTTCTGTGATGAGTAACACCTCCTGTCTGCCCAGTGCCTGTCAGTGTCTACAAGGTATAGGTCAGGAGGTCAGGGAATACTCCACTTACCTCAATGGATGCAGCTCCAACAACACTGGCATAACTTGACACTATTCAGCACAAGAAAACTTGCTTGATTGGCACCTAGCCACCATTGTAGCATTTACTCCTGTCACCGCTGATGCACAGTGGCAGCAGTGTGTACAATCTACAAGATGCACTGCAGTAACTCACCAAGCCTGCTTCAGCAGCATTCTTCAAAACCACAACCTCTACCACCCAGAAGTTCAATAGCAGCAGGCACTCGGAAGCAGCACCATCTGCAGGTTCCCCTCCAAGCCACATACCATCTGTTGGAATGATATCGCCATGCCTCCCCTTGATGCAGGGCCAAAATCCTGGAACTCCCGGAGTTAATAGCTGAGTTGTTCATTGCCTGGCAGTTTTGTGTGGCCTAAATTTTGCTTACCATTTACCAGCCCAAACCCGGATATTGTCCAGGTCTTGTTGCAAATAGACACAGACTATTTGAGGATCTGTGAGGAGGTGTGAACAGTGCTGAACGTTGTAAAATCATCCCCACTTTGGATATCTCAGGACTGCAGTAGTTCAAAAAGGCAACTCAGCACCAAGACAGTTAGAGATGGGCAATAAGTGATGGCCTAGCCAATGATACCCTCATCACACAAATGATTATTTTAAAAGAGCACTTAGGCTGGGTGTGGCTGCAGGCTGAGCTGACTCTGGTACTGACAAAAACTTTATTACATCCCTGAGCCCTGCTGAAGAGTAGCATTTGAGGCTTTTACGGCAGACTGTGTGAATTGGGGATTTTCCATATGTGCTGCAGATTGCACACAGCCAGACGGAGGGGAAGACACATTCAATTGAGAAACCTTTTTAGCATTTTATTTCAGTGACATTAACAGTTTAGAATTTTCCTGGTGGCTGGACATCAGGCGATCCTCTTGATTTGAAAGACTGATGCAGACGCATAATATAATTCTTGTTAAAATGAGAGAGGCAATGGCTTGTGGTATCATCACTGGACTGTTAATACAGAGATCCAGATAATGTTTTGGGGACCCAGGTTCGAATCCTGCCACGACAGATGGTGGAATTTGAATTCATAAAATATCTGCAAGTAGGAACTGATGATGACAATGAATCCATTGCTGATTGTTGGGAAAAACCCATCTGGTTCACTAATGTCCTTGAGGGAAAGAAACTACCATCCTTACCTGGTCTGGCCTACATGTGACTCCAGACCCATAGCTCTGGGCAATTAGGAATGGGCAGTAAATGCTGCCTAGCCAGCGATGCCCTCATCCTGTTAATGAATAAAGAAGATAAATTCCACGGAACTCATAGAATTGTAAGGTAGTTTCTTCAGTTGTCAAAATGAGTCAAAATTCCCAGTTTCATTCAGTATTTCAAAACAAAATTCTTTGTTCCTGGGGTATGAATGTTATTGTAAAGACTGGCATTTACTGTCCATTTTTAGTTGCCATTAGAAGGTGGTGGTTTGATAGAATCGGCTTGCTACGCCGTTTCAGAGGGCCCCTTGCTGTGCACCAGGAGTTCAGGTGGAAAATTTCTCTGCCTAACAAGCACAAGAGATGGAGTTGGATATCTGACAGCAACCTGATTGTTTGTTGCTCACTTTTTTTTATCAATAACCAGTATTGGTTCAATCTCTGCCATGTTCTTTTAAACCGAGATCAAATTCTCTCCCTGCCGCAGAAGGATTTGTACTGGTCTTCTGAACTATTTGTCAAACCCACTGAATTTCCCAACCAACCAGATAGCCACTCCAATACCACACCTCCAATTTGGTCTGGTCAGTTTAATTGGAATGTGGACAGACTCCAGGACCTGGGCCCGAATGACTGGGGTTACCCCTTAAACATCAAACAGACTGTTACACTGACAGCCTTTTGGAGAAGTGCATTGATGGCAGCTTGATAGATTGTAGTGGTCACCATACGTGTACACACATCAGCTTGATGTTTCGAATTGATAGTTAATGACCATTTTAGAGTCAATGGACTGCTTTGACTGAAGGAAAATACCTGAGAAAACGCTTGTAAGTTCACCTCTGGATTTTAAGTTATTCACATTGAAATATATATTTATATCTGTGTATATATAACAATCGGAGTTGTGTTTAACAACTATTCATTTTGTAAACTGAATTGACATCTTCTGGCATAATGAGGCCCTAGGTAAATTATATACACATGAAGGAAGCTCCCTGGGAGCACTCAGTGTTGATTCCAGATCCCATGAAATCTCAAGGTTTCAGGTCAGACATGGGTAGGCAAACCTCCTAGTACCTACATACCACTATACCCCAGCTGATGAACCAGTACTCCTTCACCTTCTAAACCCACCACCAGTACCAGTTAGAAGGACATGGAAGATAAATAGAAACACCACCAATTTCCCTTGCAAGTCATCCTGTCTTGGGAGTATACTGCCATCCCTTCATTTTCAGAGGACCCTGTACCTCCCTCGCTATCAGCATTGTGGAAGTACCTATACCAAATGGACTGCAGCGGTTCAAGAAGGCAACTCACTATCATCTTCTTGGGGCAATAAAGGGATGGGCAATAAAGGCTGGCCTAGCCACAAAGCCTATGTCCCAAGAATCAAATTCAGTAGAGCTGACTAATCAATCAGCACCATTTGCCCCATGTAGTATCACGTATTGCTTCCTTTGAAATCTGGCATTCGTGCATCTGTCCTGATGAGAGCAAGATGTAAAGCTGCAATAGCATGTCTATTTTTCAGCAATACTCAGGATTAAAAAGTGTTTACAACAGCTTTCGGAATGGTACCAGAAAGCTCTTTTGTGCAAAGAGTGAGTACCATGTGAGATTGGACAAAAACTTAATTTGTTGGAAGTACACAGTGGGCTCATCAGAAATCTGTAAGGACAAAGATTGGGTTAGCAAATTAGCATTAACCAATTCCAGCAAATGTCATAGTCCATGTTTCTTTAACAGAGCTTTAACAGACTGACTTATGGTATTTTATCAGTATTTTGCTGTTCTTGTTTCACATTCTCAATATTCAGGGGGCTCTGCTGGAATGAAATGTCCAGTATTGAAGTAGGGACTAAGCTTTGGATGAGTGTACAAAACATAGCTTTCAAAACACGTTCAGTTTCGTGACCTGCTCAGAGGCCCAGACAAATGTGGCCCAATTATTTTCTGGGTTTCTGATTTGAATTTAATGAGCCTGGGGCTTTGGAAAGGAATACTTAATATGCTTATATTTCAGTAGAAATAAATTTAAAATCAAATCCCCAAGGATTTCAAGCAGGCATTAATTGGAAAAATAGACATGCGCAGAACCGAACGTAACCTGAAGACATATATTGGCAAATTTTTTGGGACTTTGGAGACAGGTGGCAGATATAAAGGGAATATTCTCTCATCAGGATTTAACAGGTGGTCTTTCCCAGATATCTGCTGGGGCCCCAGAGTTTTGACATGAAAGCTAACATGTAGTTGCAGCTGGCTTCTAGGAAGGCTCATAGTATATATACCTGGAATGTTACTTCGTAGTAAAGAAGTCTCACAGCGATTAGTTAAAACCTTGGTGAGACCGCATCTAGAATATTTTTATGTAGGTTTGTTCTCCTTGCCTAAGAAATGATATATTTGCAGTAAAGAGAGGACAACAAAGGTTCACGAGTCTGATCCTAGGGATGGTGGGATTGTCCTGTGAGGAAGGGTTGAACAGATTGGGTCTTTGTTCCCTGGAGCTTAGGAGAATGAGAGGTTGTTCCTCTGAATATACGCAGTCCTTACAGGAAGGATGGTCCCCTGGCTGGCAAAGAGGCGTCTCTGGAACCAACGAACCCAGTAACAGAGTAAAAGCTAGAACATTAAGGACTGTGATGTGAAGGGATATTTTTATTCAGAGGGTGGTGAATCTTTCGAATGTTTCGTCACAAAGAGTTGTGGATGCTGAGTACTGTCCTGTCAGAGATTAATAGATTCTTAGATATTAAAACTATCAGAGGATACTGGAGTGTTGGAGACTGAGGAATGACCTTATAGAGGTTTATAAAATGATGATAGGGTGAATAGATAAAGTCTTTTCCCTGGGTTAGGGGAGTCCAAAGCTAGAGGGTATAGGTTTAAGGTGAGGGGGGAAAGATTTAAAAGGGACCTGAGGGACAGCTTTTTTCACGCAGTGGCTGGTGTGTGTAGGGCATGAGCTGCCAAAGGGAATGGTGGAGGTTGATATAATTGAAGCTTTTAAAAGGCATCTGGATGGTTACATGATGAGGAAAGGTTTAGAGAGAAATGGGCCAAATGCTGGCAAGTGGGACTAGATTAATTTAGGATATCTGGTCGGTTTAACTGAGTTTCTGTGCTGTACAAATGTAACAAGGACAATGTGGAAAAGTGGCATTGAGGTAGAAGATCAGTCATGATCTATTTGAACACAAAGCAGACTCCAAAGACTGAATGGCCTACTGCTACTCCCAGTTCCGATATTCCTATTATCATTTACTGATCCATCTGCAAACATTTCTTGTTAAAAGACAACAACAACTTATTTATACAACAACATTAACATAATAACTTTAACATGCCTTGGCATCACACAGTTTGATATCAGATCACATAAGGAGGACTTGAGTCAGATGATCAGAAGGTTGGTCAAGGAGGTTGGTTCTCATGGGCATCATAAAGCTGGAAACAGAGGATTTGAAGGGACTCCCAAATTTTAGGGTCCAGGCAACTGCAGGCATAACCACCAATGGTGAAGTGATTAAAATTAGGAAAGCCCAAGATGCCAGAATTGAAGGTGTGCAGGTATCTCAGAAGGTTGTGGGACTGGAGAAGATTATAGAGATGAAGTTGGACGATGTCACGGAAAACAAAGATGAGAATTCTAAAATTCGTATAAACCAAAAGAACTGCGGATGTTGTAAATCAGGAACAAAAACAAAGTTGCTGGAAAAGCTCAGCAGGTCTGGCAGCATCTGTGGAGGAGAAAGCAGAGAGTTAAAGTTCTGGGTCTGGTGACCCTTCCTCAGAACTGTGTGTGTGTTGGACAATAGTGGAGATGCATCGAAGAAGCTTGATGTAACCCAGACTGCAGACTGGGTGGGGAGAGATTCACCTTTTTTACAGTCTCATGGGCAGTCATTTGTGACTTGGCTAAGAACCGCTTCAGCACCCTTGGCAGGGGCAGAAACTTAATGAAACTGAATCAAATAAGAAATCCTGGGAAAGGTGATGGTAGATTTGAGAACTGACAGATTATCCAACAACTTTAGAGAAGAAATGGGTTGATTGTCAGAATGGAGAGTTCAAGTTGTCTTTTTAGAGAGGAGGGGTGATTAGAGCAACGGTCAGCACTTTTAGAACAAAAGCGATCATGAGAACAAGAGGTGGAACACCTCGATGCAGTAGGCTTGGAGAAATGGGAGAGGACCTAACGAATTCCAGGGAATGTTTGGTCTGGTGGGTGGGAGTAATCTGTAGAGGTAAGCGATCAGGTGTTCTCAATCTTTGTCCTGAAAGATTTTGTGATCCCCTTGTACTTGTTGAGGATAAGAATGTAAGATCCAGGAGAAGATGGATTGCAGTACCGGAACAAACCGTAGAGGTTCCAGGTAATTCTAAGAAGTAGGGACCATTTTGAGCTGATGAGAGCAGGATATAATGGTGCTTTTTGTGGTCCAATCTGATCTGGAAGTAAATGGCTAAATCAATTGTCTGCCGTTTATGTTCAAGCCTGTATCCTTTGGACCTAAGGCAATGGGAGGTGGGGGCCACGACAGAAGGAATGTCTGGATTGAGAGGGAGTAATAGTTTTACTGGACACTAGAATGTCAAAGATAGAAGTGTGAACGTGACTGAAGAGATTAGCGGTTGCAGAAGTATTGTGATAAATGGTAGTTAGATTTTGGGAGTGATATGGGAGCTTTTCGCTTACCCAATGTTGTCATGGTTGTGTGTAGCAATAGGAAGATGCATAGCCACATAGACAGCCCAGGTGGTTGGCAAAATCTGTAGGGGATGGAGTTTAATATGGGGATGTGTGAGATACTCCAAGAATGATGAAGCTATTTTTTAAATGGCAAGAGATTACAAACTGTCAGAGGAGCAATGCAGTTGGTAGTCTGTATGTTCAAATCACTTGAAGCTGGTACACAGGGACAAAAGGTCATCAAAAAGGCTGTTGGCTTTTGTTTCAGAGTCTGGAACATTTGGCAAAAGAAATAGTGCATCAGGTGTAAAGCATTGATCAGACCATAGTTTGAGCACTAGGGTCAGTCTTGGACACTACAAATGGAGAGGGTAGATTGCCCTAGGATGGGGATCGAATGCCTCTTCACCAAAACGATATTGGGGTTTTGAAAGGCATTAGTTATGAAAACTTATGAAGATTGTGCTTGCTTTAATTTAAGAAGATGAGGGATGATCTCTTGGTGATGTTTCAGATTTGGTTGGTTAAGTAAGGGAGTATTATTTCTAGAAATGCCCCTTTCACTAATATATTTGCAAATGGCATCTGAAGGCTGTTTGAAACAATGCAGTGTTTGTTTTAATGTGGACAGAAAATTATGCAGTCTGGTAAAATCTTGCGTATAACCTACATTTTCTCCTTCTCCCCCATTCAGATTTTGGAGAGGACGCTAGAGCCGGACAGTTCTGATGAAGAGCCTCCTCCTGTGTACTCTCCTCCTGCCTATGACATGCATGTGTTTGACCAGGGTTATCCGCAGCTCCCTCCAGTGCCACCGCGACGGTAAGCACCACAATCATAGTCAACAGGCACACTCTCTGCCTTGGCTTAGGGCATGGACTCATGCAAGTGATACTTTGCCAGCCTGGCACAGTAAAAATGGTCCCACGTCCATTCACACTGTATTTCAGTGAACATCAGAGTTGCACCAGGGCCACCTCCTGGATTTTGAGTGACATTACACCATTCACCAATTGTCACATTGTTAGCATGGTTCTTAAAATGCGCCGCGTTTAGCAATCCTTCTTATAATAAATGTCAACTCCCTCTCTACAGAATTAGATAAACAGGGAGGTCACTTCCCCTTCAGTTTGGCTCATAACTAGCAATAGTAACTGATGGTCAATACCACTGAAGTCATCACTTCGCTATCCGTTTGTTATTTTTCTTCTGGGGAGCCTGGATGTTTGTAGGTATTCCCACAATTTTGCAAGGCCTGGCAGGATTACTGGGTCAAAATCCTGGAACACCCTTCCCAACAGCACTGTGGATGGCACTGCACCTCAAGGATTGCAGCAGTTAATGATCCAGATTACCACAGCCTTCTGCAGGACAGTTATGGGTGGGCAATAAATTGTCAGTGATGTCCATATCCTGGTGTGTCGTTGGCATTCAGTCCTCAGTTTTATATCTCCAAGAACTTTCCAACTGATCCATATCCTCATGAATCCTTTGACAATCTTCCTTACTATCCACAACTCCTCCAATTTTTGTGTTGTCTGCAAATTTACTAACCAGACCATCTCCATTTTCATCCACATAATTTATATTCGTATGTTAGAAACAACAGAGGACACAGCACTGATCCTTGAGCAACACCACTGTTAATAGATCTCCAGTCAGAAAAACACTTCTCCACACTACCTTCTGTCTTCTGTGACCAAGGAATATTGTATCCACTTTACCAACTCACCATGTGATGTAATCTTCTGGACCAGCCTACCATAAAGGACCTTGTCAAATGCTTTAGTAATGTCAGTGGAGACAACGTCAACCGGCCTACCCTTATCAATCACCTTCGCCACTTCCTCAAAAAACTCAAATCAAACTAGGGAGACAAGGCCTCCCCTGCACAGAGCCATGTTGACTATTCCCAAAAAGTCCATCATTTCCCTACTCGTTTTGATGTTTTGTAATTCTTTGCAATATTATGAGGCGCCTACACAATGCGGCGTGACAAAGCTGCAGTTACATTCTTCATTACTCCATTGTGACCACAGGGTTGACGCACAGAGCTCGGGTGGGAGCCAGTCAAAAGTACGCTATCGGAATTGGAATCCGCCGTTACTCGGTAACCTTCCTGACGACTTCCTGCGAATTTTACCTCAGCAGCTTGATGTGGTGCAGGTGAGCGTGATTCTGTTTCTCTCACGAAGAAGCCTGTTCTGTAGGTAATGGTTCTGAAAGGGTTAAAAATAGTGAACGCACTACTGAGTCCAGAGAGCTGCAGGGTCCCCAAGCAGAAAATGAGGTGTTGTAGTTCCAGCTTGCGCTGAGCTTTGCTGGAACGCTGCGGCAAGCCTGAGACAGAGATGTTGGCCAGGGAACAGGGTGGTGCATTGAAGTGGCAGGCAACAGCAAGCCTGGGGGCAGAACATAAATGTTTTGCAAAGTAATCACCCAGGCTACATTTTGTATCCCCAATATAGAGCATGTTATGAGCATGGGACTAGATTAATTTTAGAATATCTGGTCAGCATGGACGAGTTGGATTGTGCTGTGTAATTGTATGACTGCTCCTCCTGCGGCCTGCAATACTAAACAGTGCATTTCCCGGCTACCACCCTTGAGCTCGGTGACAAGGGCACAGTCTGCATGTTGCTGTGGAAGTAATACTCGTCGTCATTAATGAGAACATGTGCTCGTACCCTGGCAGAACTCACAGAAGGGCCATCATGGGAGCGGCCAAGACTCACAAGGATCACTTGAGCAGGAGCGAAAGCTGAAGCAGTACCTGGAGGATGAGCGGATTGCACTGTTCCTGCAGAATGAGGAGTTCATGAAGGAGCTGCAGCGGAACCGTGAGTTCTTGCAGTCACTGGAAAAAGGTGAGACAACACACAAGATGGGAGAGGGTAGCTTTGTGGTAGCTGAAATAGGAAGACCTGCCATTCCATCTCCAAATTTTTCTCTCTGTTTTCCTACCTCACTCTAGAAGCTGGAAAAGCACAGTTCCAGTGGGAGGTCCTTCTGTGTGTTAATGCTGAATGACCCTTCTTGTAAGGATCCTAGCAACATTGGGCTGATCTTTAATCTCGATATGAAGATGTGTGCATTAGGACTCCACTTGGTCATACCACCACAGTCTAACAACCATCCAGCCTCTGCTGTTGTTGAACTGAGATATGCAAATTGCTGACAGGGGCCGGAGGCTCCTCCCATGGACAAAGAGGAAGTTGGAGCCAAACATACTGTTGCTCTGTGGGAGCTGGGCATAGCCACCCCCTTTGGAAGCGGAAGATGTGGTGTTCTACACCTAGAAAGGAAATGGGGAAAAATATGAGTATCCTTGTTTTCCTGAGGCAATGTTGATTTTTATTTGCACCATTTTAACATAATCTGCTCAGTGGAAAACAGGCAGATTCAGATCATCTGCTGTTTTATACTTGGCCTGATTTTAGTTTCCACCGAATTCCAATTGATCAGGTTAAAATAATCTGTTTCGAATGAGTTTCCGCTTTGGCTGTTGATGTCATGCAATCACATCGATAATCCTATGTGGTCCCACCCTCCTAAAACCCTTCAGATTTCATGTGGCAATGATTTTTACTCTGATATCATTGTCAAATTTCAACTGTGAAGACCACTCAGACTTTCAGCATCTCCAGTCAGCCTTACAAAGTGCTTTGAGTTGAAAAGGGATGATAGATCCTTTAGGGATTCTGAGAGGAACACTGCAGCTGATACCGGTACCAGGGGCATGACTAATGCAACTCAGGAACGGCGATTGGCATTGCCATTCCTCCTTGTACCATACATTTTAGTATATATACTGTTCTGGTGAGTTTCCTCAGATTTGGAAACAGCTACAGACAAACTAGAATACAGCGGTAGTTGCTTTATTAATGCGAAGCTTTCCGCCTGTATCCTTCTTACAGCTCCACCTACAGGTGTTGTTCTTCATGGCAGCTACAAGCAAACACTATATTCAAGATAATAAAATGTGAGGCTGGATGAACACAGCAGGCCAAGCAGCATCTCAGGAGCACAAAAGCTTTTGTGCTCCTGAGATGCTGCTTGGCCTGCTGTGTTCATCCAGCCTCACATTTTATTATCTTGGAATTCTCCAGCATCTGCAGTTCCCATTATCTCTGACACTATATTCAAGATATTGGTTTAGTACCAATATGAACCTGTATTAGTATAATATTTTACCTCTGTGAATGAGAGGCTAAACCCTCTGACCATCTTTGTCTTCCACTTTCCCTCATTTACTGGAAGCTGGGTTCCGTAGACACAGGTTAATGGTAACTCTCTTTTTTGATTTGCCACTCGTGGATATTGAGTGTCAGCAAGGGTTATTGAACATGGAATGGCCAAAAGCCACGCCTAAACTGGCCCTCACTATCATTGTTTGGTGGTCAGGACTCGTAACCTCACTAACCCCCACCCCCGGGCCTTCGGTCACGGAGCCCATTTGTGATGGCCTAGCAAAGCCATTATAGCAAGACGAAGAAACGCGGGTTCAAGCTACCCTTCACAATTGATCAGCTTGTGGAATGGTCACGGAATCCACAGCCCTCTTGACTGTTATGTTGTGGGGACTGTTGAGTTTGGGCTGGATGAGCTAGGGTGATCCTTTCTACTTTATATGGATGTCAATCCACTTGGCTCAAACCATAATGTAAGGCTAGGACACTTCCTGACTTTTTTTTATATTTAGTTTTGGAACAGCGAACATTGCTGAGCAGAACAAAGCTTGTAGCTTGTCTCTAATTGCCCTTGAAATGAGTGAGTTGCTAGGCCATTTCAGAGGGCAATTAAGAGCCAACCATGTTGTTGTAAGTTGTGAGTCTCTTGAGCAATAAGAATGGAACATTTCCTTTCCTAAAGTACACCAAATGAAATTTCACATTAATTAGTGGTCTCATGGTTAATTTAATGATACAAGCATTTTGTTCCAGCTTCATTACTGAATTGACTTCAACCTCCCCCCCACATTTGGAGTTTGAACTTGCATTAGTCCACCACTATGCATTAACTGTAACATTCTCACAATGCTGGTATCCCTTTATACATGGGTCGAAATCCAGCCAATATTGGCTACCAGCTAGGTATGGCATTTGATATAGGATCCGTGGCAGATTTGAAACAGTTTGTTGTTAATCCCGCAGGTAGATCCGGAATTTAATTGCAATTAAAGCCAGCTTGAGTACTGAGTACATTATACCTTATCTCCCCTTCCTCCAGATCGGCTAAAGTACGAGTCTAAGAAGTCGAAGACCAACAGTGCGAATGAATCTCTGTCCTCTGGCAACAATAGTTTTCCCTCAGCAGTTCCAGGTAAATAAACCATTAATTTCCAATCAGCGTAATTCGTTTGGTTTATTATTGGCTGCTATTAGAGTTTAGTGATTTACTTCTGGCTGCCTAGAGAGATCCAAACAGCCTTATTGCTGTATCACTCTTCTGTCCAATTGCACGTTGATGAGCCACTTGGTTCAGTGTTGGTGACCATTTACAAGGTAACTGCTGCTGTGAAACATGGATTAATGACTGTCTGTGACACAGGCGCCTGCAGAGCTAGTTAAGGAGAAGTGATACTGAGCCACGCAGACCTGCATAGCTGTAGGATTGCTTGCAGCCTGGTTTGTGCTGAGATAGCTGATCTCACCCTGGAACTGAGGGGCATCACAATTGATGGCAGTGCCACCTGCCACCACCCAGAGGATAGTACAAAATCTTGGTCATCGATTAAGAACTGCATTGGGTTCCATTCTGATTGAAAACCAGTTTCTGTGTCTTAGGACGAATGGACAACTTTAGGGGAGATGCCAGGAAGCAAGTGGTACTCACCTAAGGGTATTCCACAATAAGCCATGGCCTTGGCAGAACAAGCTTGTGGTCCGGCTTCTCTTCAGGGAAGAAGGAGCTCAAGACTTAAATGCTGGCTGCCTGTTTTTCAGAGGTACCTTCACCTCTTCCAGCTCCAAATGATGTTGTCATTCAGAGAGCCATAGAGAGATACAGCACAGAAACAGACCCTTTGGCCAACTCGCCTGTGCCAACCAGATATTGTAAATAAATTTAGTCCCATTTGCCAGCATTTGGCCCATATCCCCCTCAACCCTTCCTATTCAAATACCCACCCTTTTGGATGTTGGAATTGTACCAGCTTCCATCATTTCCGCTGGCAGTTTGTTCCATACACGCACCACCCCCTGCGTGAAAACGTTCTCCCTTAGATCCCTTTCATATCTTGCGCCTCTCACCTTAAACCTATGCCCTCTAGTTGTGGACTCCCCCACTCTGGGGAAAAGACCTTTTCTATTTAGCCTATCCATGCCCCCCATGATTTTTTAAACTATACAAGTTCAGCATTCAGCCTCCAGTGCTCCAGGGAAAATAGCCCCAGCCTATTTCAGCCTCTCCCTATAGCTCAATCCCGCCGACCCTGGCAACGTCCTTGTGAATCTTTTCTGAACCCTTTCAGGTTTGGCAACATGCTTCATATAGCAGACAGACCAGAATTGAATGCAGTATTCCAATAGTGGCCTAACCAGAGTCCAGTACAACTGCAACATGACCAACCAGCTCCTGTACTCAGCGTACAGACCAATAAATGGAAGCATAACAAACAGTACCTTCACTATCCTGTCTACCTGGGGCTCCATTTTCAAGGGACTATGAACCACAGTTGAAAGTCTCTTGACTTAGTTGTCTGAACATTAGCTATAGCTCAGTGGTTAACACTGTCTCCTCTAAACCAAATGGAGAGGACAATTCTTACTCTCCCTGACTTTAGGCAGCTTGACAGACACACTGCTGCCACTTCAAACACTTGGTACCAGCTCCTACCAGTCTTAAAGTGCCAATGCTGGCACACCAAGGAAAGCCTCAGAGTGCCTTTGTCCTCCTCTACAAGCCTGGCCCTTTGAGACTTAAGATAACAGGGCTTGGCTCGGAAGACATTTTGGACATCCAACAGTTGACTCGATAGGAGTTTTGCTCAAACTTTTTCTGGCAGTTTGAAGTGCGCAAATTGGTTGCTCTCTTTGCTTTATTGCAGTGGTATATCATTTTGCAATAATTTTACTGAATGAAATAATTAAAGGTGAATTGGGCAGAATTAATGACAAATTCCAGGTTACAAAATCTTATTTTTCAGTTTGTTCTGCTTTAGCCTTGCAAACTAATCTAACAAAATAAAACTAATTACAAGTCAGAAGTGTGATGCCTGGATTTGTGCAGCTTCAGAAGCTTGACCATCACAGGTAGAAAATAATGATCTTATCAAAGGAGAAATATACTGACTTCAGAGGCAGTCCAGAGAAGATTTACTGTGTTGATCCAAAGTATGAAGGAATTTTCTTGCAAAAAGGCAGAGGATGTTTGGCTTGTACTCTTTGGAGTTTAGATGAATGAGAGGAGACCTTATAGAAGCACGTAGATTCTTAAGGGGGTTGACAGGGTAGATGTAGAGAGGTTGTTTCCCCTTGTGGGGGAGTCGTAAGACAAGAGGCCATAACCTCAGAATAAGGAGTCGCCCATTTAAGAAAGAGATGAAAACTTTTTCCCTCTCTGACAGTGCTGAATCTGTGCAATTCTTTACAAAAGCTGGCTGTCAAGACTGGGTTGTTAACCGTATTCATGGCTGAGATAGACAGACTTCCGATCATTAGGAAAATCAGGGGTTATGGGAATAACACGGGAAAGAAGAGTTGAGGATGATCAGATCAACCGTGAATGGGAGAGTGGGCTCAATGTGCTGAATAGCCTATTTCTGCTCCCATGCCTTATGACCTAATAACCGGGACCGATCCACCAACTTAAAAGTTGCACTCGGTACACTACTGGTGCACAGTAGCAACTCGCAAAGTTCTTGCAGTAGTATCTTTCAAGCTTGTGATCTGTACTGTGTGAAGGTTGTGGTCATTTGGCATTTGGGAATTCCATCACCTGCACGCTCACAATTGGATCTACGTTGCCATTTCTTCAGTGTGACTAGGTCAAAATCCTGATAGTCCTAATAGCACCATGGGTGTACGTACATCGCACTGAGTACAATAATTCAAGAAGGTTCCTCCCCACCGCCTTTTCAAGTATAAATCAGGATGGGCAAGAAATGCTGGCCTAACCAATGATGCTCATGTCCCTTGAATTAATAAAAATAAGTATTAAATTACTTTTAAGACCAGTCATTACAGAATGATTTAATGTCTGCAGTGGATTGTGTGCTGGTGACATGGATGGCTGTGGTCTGATGAAAAGCCAAAAGGATGTGATGAGAAAATATCTGGAAGCAAAACCTTAACACTTTTGTCTCCCATTTGCAGCAGTTGAACCTGGTACCTCTGGTGTTGCTGAAGCAAGCAGTTTAGTATTTGATGATGCGATGTTCAGGGACAAACTGAAACACATGGGAAAATGTGAGTCCATCTAAGATCATTACTTAGTACTTCACCTTTTGGCCTCACTAGCCTGTGCGTGGCTTTCCAATCCAGCAACACGTTCCACACCATCTCCTACCACAATGTATCTGACTGTATCAGCATACTTTTTTTCCCCCCCCTCAAATACTTGTTCACCTTCCCCTTACATTTAAAAAGGTGTTGTTTTCAACGTGATACCTGGACACAAGCTAGGGTTGTATTCCTTTAAAGGTTAAGAGGCCAGTATCCCATGGCCAAGTCATCCTTTCTTTACCCTTACATGACACTGACCCAGCCGACTCAGTGAACAGAACCCCTGGCACTCCTTTTTACATCTGTCAGCCAGGGCTCCCTGATTGAACCAGAATAACAGCTCCAATCAGGGAACTCATATTCTATGAGATCTCCCTGGATAACCTCATTCCAATTGCTGCAAGGTGATTTGATCGAAGTTGTCAAGATATTAAGGGGAACAGATAGTTTCTCCCAACTGACCCTATTTCTGATGGTTGGGAAATCCAGAGTGAGAGATTATAGAGTGTAAAAATTACAGCTGGACACAGTGAGGTCACAAAACAAGCAATCAGAGTTCAAATTTAAAGGCAGCGCTAGGGACTGCAGAGTGGAGGCTCCAGCGTGATGGACACTGGATCAACTTTAAGGCTCTTTAAGTGCACACAACTTCTTCGTTTTTGTGGGTCAGTGCGGCCAAACAAAAAATGTTGAGGCCAAGTTGCTGCCAGCAGCAGAACCATAAAATGCAAGATTTCCAATGTTTTTTTTGTATCTGTATGCCTGTCATTTCAGCTGCTCTCCAGGTCCATGACAATGACCTCAACCACCTTCCCAATTTTTGCACTAGGATTTTTTTGTGATCAGTGGAAAACTGACATGTTCGCCAATGACCTCGAGAACGGATCAGGCAATCTGTCTGGTGTGAATTTCCCTTTCCAATTTTACTCTGCCTTGGAAACAACTGATAGTCTGCTCAGTGGCATTATTGCTGCTGTGCGCCGAGAAAGCAGTCACATTGAAGTGTTTTCTTGCATGGCAAACCAACAAGTTAAAAAGCACTAATAATCCTTAACGTTTTACTCAGAATGAGATAAAGATTGGGTAAGGCATATTGGATTAAGGTAGAAGCTGAAATATCATTTTCAAAAAATCTTTCCAAAGATTGTTTTCAGTGGAATTTATTTTATTGTATTACCACTGGATGAATGTTCAATACGTTTTCCAGGCCAGAGACGTTGCTGAGCTAACATTTTGGACGCAGTACCCTGTTTAAAAACCCCGTTACACCACATTTAGCCATTCATAAACTTTTTATAGGTCTCTACAGTAAAACTAAATCTGCCAAAGTGGAAGATCTGGGGTTTTTTTTAAAGCGTATCTTCACATATACACGTTTTATCTTTTTGAAGAATAGTGTGTACGTGGTGGGAGGATTATGACTGATTCTCAGCCCTTTGAACTGCATCACAGCAGCTCTTTCTGTAGCCGACCAAGTTGTGTGGGACCTTGTCCCTTCTGACCCATATGTAGGGATGCTACCACAAGTCTTCCTTGCATAGGATTCATTTATACAGTTTAAAAGTTATATTTTTCATAATGGTTTTTGAATAGTCTGTGTTGGAATCTGTCATTTCTAGCTGTCAATTGTATATTTACTGCAGCCTAAAAATGCAGTTATTGTTTGTGGGTGACTGATGACATAATTATTAGCATAACTGCTCACCCATAATGATCTCAAACTCAGGAGGGGCCTGACCCACTGCTTGTATTTTTCAGCGACAAGGAAGAAACTTTTCGAGCTGGCCCGAGCATTCTCTGAGAAGACAAAAATGAGGAAGTTGAAGCGAAAGCATTCCTTAAAGCACCACACGTATCCTTAATAGTTCTTTGTGATGGTAAAGAATGATGGGTCAAGGGCCCAGTTTCAGTCAGCAGCCTTGTAACTGATAGATGTGCTGTGGAAAATCAGGATTCCTGTTTGACTGTATGTTTTCCTTATTGGAAAACTAAACATTCAGCCTAAAGCCCACAGTGTAGGACAATAGCAGGGATCATATGGCATTGGAGGCCACATTTGGCCAGTACCAGTTCTTTGGGTGAATTATTCGATCAATACAAATGTACGCATTAGGAGCAGGAAGAGACTATTTAACCACTTCACCCTGCTGTGCCATTTAATAAGTTCATGACTGATTTGATTACTCCACATTCTGATAACCTTTCACCTCCTAGCTTCTCAAGAATCTACCTGCCTCTAACTTAAAAGTATTCAGAGACTGTGCTTCCACTGCCTCTGTGGAAGAGGGTTCCAAAAACTCATACCCTGCTGTGAGAAAACATCCCTCATCTCCGTCTTAAATGGCACCTTCTTCCTAGATTCTTCTACTAAAGGAAGCATCGTTTCCACATCCAGCCTGTCAAGACCCCTCAGGATCATGCGTGTTTCAATCAAATCGCCTCTTCCTGTTCTAACCTCTATCAGACACAAATCTAATCTGCCCAGGTTTTACTCACAAGACAACTTGCCCTTTCTGGATATCACTCCAGTGAATCCTCCTTGAACTGCTCCCAACCAAAATTTCAAGGGTCTGCAGTCAGTGCTGTTCCCAGCATTGACTTGCAGTTGCCGAAGTGTCTACCATGCTGGAACCTTATAGGTCCACGCGGAATAAACAACAAAAAGGAATGATGCTTCCAAAATATTCACATCCTTCCTTATATAAGGAGACCAATATGGTACATAGTACTCCAGATGTGGTCTCAACCAATGCCCTATATAACTGAAACGTAACCTCCCCAATTATGCTTTATTTCTCTTTGCAATAAACCGTAACTTCTATTATCTATTCCTCATCACTTGCCATACCTGCATTTGTGATTCATTCACCAGGACACCCAAATCTCTGCATCTCAGAGTTCTACAATCGTTATCGTTCTACACCATTAGGATAATATACTACTTTATTCTACTTGCCAAATTGTATGACTTTGTTTTCCCACATTATACTCCCTTCCCTAGACTTTTACGCACTCATTGCCCACCTATCTGTATCCCTTTGTAGCTTTCTTAGTCTCCTGCACAACTTACTTTCCTGCTAGTCCCACAGCTCTTACTTTTTCCCCAGATCCTGGTAAATCTTTATTCCCTCATGCACTTCTTGGTGAGCAGAGTGAAAGATGGGGTAAGTACATTAGCCTGAGGTTTGTCAGAAATGAAGATTGAAGAAAAATAAGATCTGGAATTGACTGAGCTGGAACAGAAGATTTTAATCCGTCTCAATTTCAGTAATGAAGAGGAGAAAGTTGGTTTATTAGACAGGATAATCAGGAGAAAATTCAGAGCAGCAATCAGCATCGTAGCAGAAAATATATAGAGAGAAACGAGCGAAGTTGCAACAGTTGGAGATTATAAATTAAGTGCCAGACAACCAGCTTTTCCTTATTTAGAGGAAGGTGTTGTTGGACTCTCGCCAGATATGAGTGCAGTATTCTTGTGCTGAACAGATTGTGTTTATAAGGCAGATATAGGTTTCTGATGAGGAATGAGTATTTTGGCAATTAAGAGGGCACATGAGCGTTGAAGGTTTGTGTGATTCATCTAAGGACAGAAACATGAATATGTTCATTAGACGAAGGAAGACAGAGTGGAGTGTAATAGGTGCATAGAAATCCGTATGTGTCATGGCTGATTTCAGATGTAAATGGACAAACCTTATACCAGTCCAGCAGTACTGTGGCCATATCCAGTGGAGAAGTTGGACCCACTCTTAAGCTCATTGAGGTATCTGAGATAATAGGGACTGCAGATGCTGGAGAATCCGAGATAACAAGGTGTGGAGCTGGATGAACACAGCAGGCCATGCAGCATCTTAGGAGCACGAAAGCTGACATTTCGGGCCTGGACCCTTCTTCAGAAATGGGGGACAGGGAGAGGTTTCTAAAATAAATAGGGACAGAGGGGCAGGTGGATCGAAGGTGGATAGAGAAGATAGGTGGAGAGGAGACAGAAAGGTTTAAGAGGCGGGGATGGAGCCAGTAAAGGTGAGTGTAGATGGGGAGGTAGGGAGGGGATAGGTCAGTCCAGAGAGGATAGTCAAGGGGGCAGCTTGAGGTTAGTAAGTAGGAAATGGAGGTGCGGCTTGAGGTGGGAGGAAGGGATAGTTGAAAGGAAGAACAAGTTAGGGAGGCGGGGACGAGTTGGGCTGGTTTTGGGATTCACTGGGGGAGGGGAGGTTTTGAAGCTTGTGAAATCCACATTGATACCATGGGGCTGCAGGGTTCCCAAGCGGAATATGAGTTGCTGTTCCTGCAACCTTCGGGTGGCATCGTTGTGGCACTGCAGGAGCCCCATGATGGACATGTCATCTGAGGAATGGGAGGGGGGAGTTGAAATGGTTTGCAACTGGGAGGTGCAGTTGTTTACTGCAAACCGAGCGTAGGTGTTCTGCAAAGTGGTCCCCAAACCTCCGCTTGGATTCCCCGATGTAGAGGCAGCCACAATGGGAACAGCGGATGCAGTATACCACATTTGCAGATCTGCAGGTGAACATCTGCTTGATGTGGAAAGTCTTCTTGGGGCTTGGGATGGGGGTGAGGGAGGAGGTGTGGGGGCAAGTGTAACACTTCCTGCGGTTGCAGGGAAAAGTGCCGGATATGGTGGGGCTGGAGGGGAGTGTGGGGCGGTCAAGGGAGTCACGGAGAGAGTGGTCTCTCCAGAAAGCAGACAAGGGTGGGGATTGAAAAATGTCTTTGGTGGTAGGGCCGGATTGTAGATGGCGGAAGTGTCAGAGGATGATGTGTTGGATCCGGAGGTTGGTGGGGTGGTGTGTGAGGACGAGGGGGATTTTTTTTGGTTGTTTTTGCAGGGACGGGGTGTGAGGGATGAGTTGCGGGAATTGCGGAAGACATAGTCAAGGGCGTTCTCAACCACAGAGGGGGGGATTTTGCGGTCCTTTTAAAACGAGGACATCTGAGGTGTACGGGAGTGGAATGCCCCATCCTACATCTGTTGATTTGTTAATCCTCTGCTGTCTTGCTTTGAGGATCAGATGAATTGTTATCTGCTGGGCCTGAAGTATCAAGTTGTCCTTTGGCCTTCTGTTCCCCCATGATGCTCCTGCAGCTGTCAGTTTCCTCAACCACTCCCTAACCTCCACTCTTGCCATCTCTTTGTTTCTCTGTCTCTTCTCCCCATCCCCAAGGCTCCTGGTTCTGGGCTCAGTCTTTTTTCCCTCAAGTCAATGTGTCACACATGCTTGAATGGACCATGCCAATTAAAATTCTGACCCTCCCTCCTCCCCAGCACAAGCAGCAATAAGCACAAGCAGATGGCCTCAAGGCCCTCCGCTTCTTCCTGTCCCGCAGGCCCGACCAGTCCCCCTCCACCGACACCCTCATCTGCCTAGCCGAACTCGCCCGCACCCTCAACAACTTCTCTTTCGATTCCTCCCACTTCCTACGGACAAATTGGGTGGCCATGGGCACCCACATGGGCCCCAACTATGCCTGCCTCTTTGTAGGTTACATGAAACAGTCCCTCTTCCGCACCTACACAGGCCCCAAACCCCACCTCTTCCTCCGTTACATTGATGACTGTATCGGCGCCGCCTCTTGCTCCCCAGAGGAGCTCGAACAGTTCATCCACTTCACCAACACCTTCCACCCCAACCTTCAGTTCACCTGGGCCATCTCCAGCACATCCCGCACCTTCCTGGACCTCTCAGTCTCCATCTCCGGCAACCAGCTTGTAACTGATGTCCATTTCAAGCCCACCGACTCCCACAGCTACCTAGAATACACCTCCTCCCACCCACCCTCCTGCAAAAATTCCATCCCCTATTCCCAATTCCTCCGCCTCTGCCGCATCTGCTCCCACGATGAGGCATTCCACTCCTGCACATCCCAGATGTCCAAGTTCTTCAAGAACCGCAACTTTCCCCCCACAGTGGTCGAGAACGCCCTTGACCGCGTCTCCCGCATTTCCCGCAACACATCCCTCACACCCCGCCCCCGCCACAACCGCCCAAAGAGGATCCCCCTCGTTCTCACACACCACCCCACCAACCTCCGGATACAACGCATCATCCTCTGACACTTCCGCCATCTGCAATCCGACCCTACCACCCAAGACATTTTTCCATCCCCACCCTTGTCTGCTTTCTGGAGAGACCACTCTCTCTGTGACTCCCTTGTTCGCTCCACACTGCCCTCCAACCCCACCACACCCGGCACCATCCCCTGCAACCACAGGAAATGCTACACTTGCCTCCACACCTCCTCCCTCACCCCTATCCCAGGCCCCAAGATGACTTTCCATATTAAGCAGAGGTTCACCTGCACATCTGCTAATGTGGTATACTGTATCCATTGTACCTGGTGTGGCTACCTCTACATTGGGGAAACCAAGCGGAGGCTTGGGGACCGCTTTGCAGAACACCTCTGCTCGGTTCGCAATAAACAACTGCACGTCCCAGTCACAAACCATTTCCACTCTCCCTCCCATTCTTTAGATGACATGTCCGTCATGGGCCTCCTGCAGTGCCACAATGATGCCACCTGAAGGTTGCAGGAACAACTCATATTCCGCTTGGGAACCTTGCAGCCCAATGGCATCAATGTGGACTTCACAAGCTTCAAAATCTCCCCTCCACCCACTGCATCCCAAAACCAGTCCAGCCTGTCTCTGCCTCCCTAACCTGTTCTTCCTCTCAGCCATCCCTTCCTCCCACTCCAAGCCGCACCTCCATTTCCTACCTCCTAACCTCATCCCACCTCCTTGACTTGTCCGTCTTCCCTGGACTGACCTATCCCCTTCCTACCTCCCCACCTATACTCTCCTCTCCACCTATCTTCTTTTCTCTCCATCTTCGGTCCGCTTCCCCCTCTCTCCCTATTTATTGCAGAACCCTCACCCCATCCCCCTCTCTGAAGAAGAGTCTAGGCTGGAAACATCAGCTTTTGTGCTCCTGAGATGCTGCTGGGTTTGCTGTGTTCACCCAGCCTCACATTTTATTATCAGCAATAACATCTGCTTTTAGCCCCACTTTAGCCTTTAATCTTCTGAAATCCATGTTGCTGGGCGAGCAGAGCCCTGTTGCTACAGGAGCAGAAGTCCGGAGAATGAGCCATCAATTCCAGCATAGGTGGGACCAACTTCGAGGAAGCAGTACATATTCAGACGTGGAGCTCTTGCGGTGCAGTGGTAATGTCCTACCTCTGAGCCAGGAGCCCAGATTCAAGTCCTCCCTGTCCTGGAGGTGTGTTGTAGTTTGCCTGAACAGGTTGATTTAAAAATATCTGCATTTGGGCACGCAACATCAGTGGGAAGCTGGTAAGAAGCGTACTGTGTCAGACCCTGTTTGTCTGCAGGAGTAATAAACAACACTGCATATTAAACTTTATAAAGAGTGATTATATTTTACAGTGCAGTTAGCTGGATAGAGACTAGCTGCTGTTGTACAGGCGTAATTAATAACTGTTACATAGATGTCCGTGAATTACACTATTTTAACGTTTTTCCTTCATTCCTCCGGCAACGCAGTCTCGGAACTGCAGCCTCAACAGCTAACCTCCTCGATGATGTAGAAGGGAATTCTTGTGGTAAGGATATCTGCATGCTTTAACCTTTTCATATGTCTGGAGGGCATGGAATTGTCAAGGCGAGCTGCACGGGGTCTATCCAATGTAGCCCTCGGTTGTTGGGTATGATGCATGTGGAAGTTGTTTTTACCTCTCAGCTAACAGCAGGGTATAGATTTGCTCTGATTTTTGCCCTGCAGCAAGGGAATGTGTTATGGTACAGAATTTCAGCAGGCAAGAAACTTGCTTGCTTTGGGCTTGGAAACACGCGAGGACCATGTTGTCATCAAAAATGATTTATGAGAGTTTAAAATTAGAAGCAGAGATAGGAAGAGGAACAGCTTGGCTTAACTGTGGCTTAAGCAGATCAAAATGTAAATTTTGGCAGCTTTTTCATCTTTAGAGTTAGAATGGGAGCTCAGGAAGGTGGGGTATTGAGTGAGATATGGCTTCGGCAGGAACAAGCACAGAAAACGCTGGAGAAACTCAGTAGGTCTGGTAGTGTGCGTGGAGCAAGAAATAGAGTTAAAGTTTCAAGTCCGGTATGATTCTTCTTCTTTACATCTTCTGAAAAAGAATCAAACTAGACTTGAAACATTAACAGACCCACCGAGTTTCTCAGCATTGTTCTGTGTTTGTTTCAGATTCCCAGCATCTGCAGAATTTTGATTCTATTTGTATGTTTCCTACAGGACTTGGCTGCCAGTTTATTTTCACTCGTTTATAAGAACACGAGAAAGAGGAGCAGGAGTAACACATTTTCCCCCTCAACGCTGCTCTGCTATACTACATATTGGTGTTTCTCTTTCAGATGAAGATATCCAGTTCAGGAAGCAGCCCCTACAGGAAGAAGATGAAGAAAATGAGGATGGGCAGTCCTGGTAAGCTTAAAAAAAAAGGATCTGTTTCAATGTCAACTTCTGGGCAGGAGTGGGGAGTGGGATAAAGGGCCAATCACTATACAGATCTCTGGACGCACAAAGCTCTTGTGTTAATATGGAAAACAATTAGCTGGAGCAACAGTTTCACGAATCACCCACGTTATTGGTTGAAGGGGGCGCAAATGGTATGTTATTTATATTTAGTTGAATGCAGATGGGAGGTATTTACTGCGGCTGTTGTGGTTACAAACGTGTGAACAATGAACAAGAGGAGGCCACCGGGCCCTATGTGCCTCCTCTACTATTCCATAAGATTGTGGCTGATCTGATTTTAACCTCAACTCTACATTCGTGCATATCCCTGACAATATTTCATCCTCTTGGTAATCAAGAATCTAGCTTCCTCTGCTTTAAAAAAAATCTGCATCCACTGCCTTCTGAAGAAGGAAACTGCAAAAAGTCATCAACTCTCTTGGAGGGAAATAAAATGTTTTGTCATCGCTGCCTTAAATGAGCAATCCCTTATTTTTAAACTAAGACCTTTAGTTGTTGTTTCTTCCACGAGAGAAAATATCCTTTTGACATCATTCCAGTCAAACCCCCTCAGGACGTTATATGTTTCAATTAAGTTACCACTGACTCTTCTAAACTCCTAGCCTCTCCACATAAGGCAGTCTGATCATTCAAAGTATTAGTCTAGTAGCCCTTCTCAGAACTGTGTTAACATCCTTCCCCTAAGTACAGTGACCAGTATTGTACACAGCAGTCCAGATGTGAACTCAACATTGCCCTATATAACTGAAGCATAACCTCCCTAATCTTGCAGTGAATTCCCCATGCCATAGATCATAACATTCTATTAGCGTTCCTGACTATTCCTGCATGCCAGTATTCTGTGATTCATGCATTAGGACACCCAGATCTGTCTGCATCTCTCACCATTTAGATAATATGCTGCTTTTCTCTTCTTTCTGCTAAAATGGACAATTCCCCACTTGCCCACATTGTACTCCATTTGCCTAATCTTTGTCCACTCACTTAACCTTCTGTATTCCTTTGCAGGCTCCTTATGTCCCCTTCACAACTCACTTTGCCGACCATCTTTGCACTCTCAGCAAATTTAGTCACTCATCGGCACTTTGATCAGCTGAGCCCCACATGCCTCCCCAACCCATGAAGATGATGAGCTGCCCACAGCTTGGCTGCAGTTGTGAATGGCATGTAGCGACAGGCCCAGTGTCAATCCCAGTAGAGCCAACCTAACGCTGTTCTGTGATCTTCATTTGGCTGCTGATGCCCTCAGTTGGCATGGGGACAGGATGGTCAGCCCTCGGATGCCTAATTCTGGCTGGAAGCAGGAGGGTTTCGGTATTCCAGCACCTGCTGCCCTCAGTTGGCATGGGGACAGGATGGTCAGCCCTAGGATGCCTAATTCTGGCTGGAAGCAGGAGGGTTTCGGTATTCCAGCACCTGCCTTCCCTACCTCTCAGACTCCTTACTACCCGGAGCAGGAAGTGTTCCTGCAGCTCCACACTGTGTTACCTCTGACTCCAGCTTCTGCGGTTCTGACTATCTTGAAGTTCCACCCTCTGACTTTTCTTCATTTTGAGAGGATGTGATTTCTTTTCACTAGCTTTCCCAAATGCTTATTGTATCATCATCAAGTGTTGGATGTTGCAGACAATCATTGTTTATTGATACCTCAAAACTGGGCATATTCTGTAGCTCCCTGGGTCTGTCTTAGTCTTTCATTATCCTACAGGCATTTATTAACCGATGCTTGATGTAGGCTAACCACAGGTTGGCTATCAATTATGTATTTTTCCAGTCACGCTGGCAGCGTTTACCATGGGCCGTGAGTTTCTGAAAGAAAAATCTGTTAAATTTAACTACTCAAATAATAATGTATCAGAGATAATGGGAACTGCAGATGCTGGAGAATCCGAGATAACAAAGTGTGAAGCTGGATGAACACAGCAGGCCAAGCAGCATCTCAGGAGCACAAAAGCTGACGTTTCGGGCCTAGACCCTTCATCAGAAAAGCTAATAATATTCAGTTGCCATTCTTTGTGTCTCCCCCAGCTCGTGCTGGAGGCCTCCCCTGTTTCCCAGGTAACCAGCATGACATCTTCAAACAGGAAAAGTGAGGAGATGCAGTTAAGTGTTATGCAGTTTCTTTGCATAACAGGAGAAAACTAATAATTTGTGAAATCTGTATTTCAACCAGCATTATTAAATCCTCAAAAATGAAGTTAATCTCTTTGTCTGCTATTATCTCTGATTAAATATATATGAAGTGAATTATATCATAATTTGGCTTAACATTTAACCACATTTTCGGATGCTCTTTACCTACAGATGCTGACACCTTTTCTGCTGAAGGAGCTGCTTTCACTGATTAAGCAAAAGGACAATTATTCTTTACAGATGAAGTTGGTGGCATCTCTTCATCTGCTTTTTAATAACTTCTGTAATGAATAAGGCACAATTAAATGGAAAAAAAATCAAGGGATACCCATCCATCACCATTGTAAGTGCAGGGTTTGGGTGTATTCATGTTTTTATCTTTAATTCTCTGTTTAATTCATCAAATTTATAAATGTCTAGATTTTTCTATCCAGACCTTGCTATAATCCTAACCCTGACTCACAATGGTTGAGAGCAACTGGTAGAGGGCTGAGCCTAGTTTTTAACTATATGTATGGCAATATTTTTTGATAGAAGAGGCCAACTTCAGGCATTGAATTGTATTCCATTTGGGCTGCTGTTTGATTCAAGTAGGCAGCACAATTCCTTAGCTCACTGTCAAATGATGTCGTTTAGGTTGTTGCGTGCCTAATGATATACTGTATTAATTAACAGGCCCATTCAATAAGCCGGAACATATTTGATTATGTAAATGTTTCTGTTGTAATTGCCGGGCCAGTTCGTGCTTTTTTTCCTTTTTTTTAAAGAAATACTAGATTATAGTGGAACAGGATGGACTGAAATGAAGAACCGTCTGATTGTCATGGTAAACATCGATGGATAAGGAGCTACTGGGGCCTTTGTAATGTTGAATCACAATCCCACCCACTGCAAAAACACCAATTGGACACTCAGCCAGAATGATTATTTAGCAGAATACAAATATTAAAACAGATCACTGCAGCTTATGGTGAAAGGGGCTGTACAACATATAAACCACAGTTTAAACTGCCCTATTACTGTGTGGACATGTGTGCTGTGAGGAACATAACCCACACAGCAGTTTAAACCGATGAGGAATTTGCTAATGCTTTCAGTATCCTGTTTAACTCTTTCACATGAGCCGGCCTGAGCTATGGAAAATCAAAAACTGGTAGAAAATCCAATTAGTTTTGTTTCTCCCTTCAGTATTGGGGCTTTGGCTGTTCAGTTTTGCTAATATTCCTGTTGAATATGACCCATTTGTTCACTTTCTTCAATCATGTAACGGGGAGACAGATGTGCAATCAAATTGATTGAATCAAAAACACCATAGCCAGGCTCTCAAGGAGGTAGGTCTTTAAGGAGGACTCAGACAAAAAGTAATAAAGAAGGAGTCTTGTATATCTCCTTGTAGCTGCTCACAGTTTAAGCAAGAATTTGTCAACGGGTCATTTATTCACCTTTTCACCATTGTAAAAAAGAGGAGGAAAAGGAATTAAAATGATGAGGTATGAAATTCTCTAATTGCTGTGTAAAGTTCACTTGTTTGGAATTGCTAGCTAAGATGTTGTGAAGAAATTTGCAATGCTACTGCGCGTGGTGACGGAGAAAACTCTTACCTGCCCGGCATTAGTATTAAAATAATGGAATTTAGCGCTGGTAAAAGGGTTACATTTGTTAGGAATAAACCTGTTTATTTTTCGCAATGTTGCTTTTCTTTAAAGATTGTATGCATGAATATTACAGCACACTTTGAGGAGACTTGCAGAAAGCACATGAAATATATCTGCAAATCTAGACCTCATTGTTCAGGATCTTACTTCAGATAGAATCCATTGCAACTCCCCTCTTTTTAACCAGTATATCACTTGTGTTATACCGACTATCCGGTTAAACACTTCGTAAGAGAGTGAATTAAAAAATGTGGTATGCATCTCTCAAATGAAACAGTTTTAAATCATAGACCACCCTTTCATTCAACATATTCAGAGGAAAGAAACTATTCAGAGATTGATACATTAATTTGGGAGACTGGAGGAAAATTTCATATTTTATTATAAATAATTTTAAAGTATCTCAAGGAAATTCACAGGAATCATTTATTATGTGCCCTCATCTAATACCTGTCAAGTCTGCTGATTCCCATATACGTCAGAGAGAGGGGATGGGAGCGTTTGATACAACAGATTGCAGCTGGTGCATATGTAAAATTGGAAAGAAAATGAATGAGACTGCTGTACAACATTAAATGAACATGAAGAGCTCAGGTCAAGTATAAAGATGCGTGTGTAAATGGGTTCTGTACAAGGTTCACAGAGTGCTTGGCCTGGACTACTTGCAGTCACGTTCCTGTCTCTGACCTCTTCAAGAGTAGAATCTATTTCAGAGTGTTATTAATATTAAAACAGCTATTCCTTTAGAACGGGCCAGTGGGAGTGAGCGAATTATTGTAAATGATTTGTTCTGATGGTAACAGTGAGCAGTAGTGGGAAGAACAATAACTAACTCCGCTGTCAGAAGGGAGTATTCACTTCTGATTTTGAATGGTGACTATTTGCCAACGTCACAACTTTCTTCCCAAGCTGGGTCAACGGCAATACATGGAAACCCTGGCAAGTGTTCCTGAAGGAGCTTCAGATAACTGAATGTAGGACAGCTTCCAATGCCTGACCTTATTGGGATGTAGGGGGGAGAGATGTAAGGGAGTCACAAGTATATGCCACTTTAAACTACTTCCCCAACGACACTTAACCTTGTGTTGGCATAATGCTGAACAGGCTTTGGTACGTCCTATTTCTCAAGCATCATGTCTTATGAGTGATTATTAGAAGAAAAGAATAAACAGCTGCTAGTTTTACCAAATAAACTGCACATTCAAGAACCGTCAGGAAATCGGGCAAAGCCTGGAGTTTCCTTCCTAGGACATGACCACATCTTCTACCTCTAAGTTACACCCTACTGTATATTTTCATTGCAACATATGCTGAATTTGACAGTACTGTATCTTTACCAGTCCCAATAGGGTCTGGTTCTAATGTATCATCATTACTACACCAATGCAATAAGTATGAAATGAGAGCAAAGTTTTTTTTTAAACTTATATGTAAACAGACAGGAATTGTACCTGGTGTAAAGTCACAGCATGGAATCTGTTACAACTGATTCAGGATATTCAGTGAGGTGTAAGAATTAGAAGCACCACTGTTAAAAGGAAAAGTGTCTTCACAACCAGTAAATGTACAGGTGAATAGCAGTACACAAACTGTGCCATCTTTGCTGAGATCAAACATATTGTAGTTGATTGTGAGTTAATTTGTTAAATTGCATTATTCCCTTTGCTGGTATGTGAGGGCCGCTTGTTCATTGAAAAGATTCTCGTTCTTGATGGTGCAACATCTTATAATGCAGCGCCACAGACTTAGAATCAGAGGTTTTACTGCTAGGTTTAACCAACTCACATCTAGACACGCTTCCCTGAGATTAGAAAATATACCAAGTTGCTAGTATTAGCCAAATTGAACAAAGAGAATTCCATCTTGGGTTTTATGTTACAGTACAACTTAGTGACTGACCAAAGGACAGTATGGTTGGAGCCATGAAAATACCTATAATTACCAAGTACCTCGCAAAAATATGAAATGGGGGCATGGTTATCAAACAGTTGAAATGTAATGAGAAGTAGTAAATGAAAATGCATGCCTTTGGAGTTGCTCAGTGATGGACCCAAGTTGAGTTATTCAGATAGGTTTAAGGATATAGTGGCTGCACCTGAGGTGTGTGTCAAAGAACCAGGGGACACACTTTTCAATCAAACCCGGGGGAATGACGAGGAAACTGGTGATTGGAAATGGGATGCCTTTTGCTTATTTTGCCCCATACTATTTTAAATGGTCCCAAGATATATCTCTGTCACTCTCCCTTCCCATTTTTGGAACTTTAGAGATTCTGCCCGTGGGAAACAATGGAATTGAGTGAAAAGCAAGTGCAACTGAGGTCTGAATGTTTGGGTGAAGCAATTAGAATGAACAAAATAAAACATTGTGCAGTGTTTTGAACTTCTCATTATTGGGCACGGCTAGTGAAAGTCACAGAAGAGGGAGCACGGGGAAAAGAATATGGAAAGCTAGAATTCAAATTTTACAGCCATTACAGATTCGTAAAAGATTATCTGCTGCTTCACTTGAAGATGCTCATTGGAATGTTTTAATCTGTTGAGTCTTTGAAGAATGTTTGATCCACATTGACTGTGATGCATCTCATGATGTTCCTTGAACAAAACTATTTAAAAGCAAGTTCTGTTATAAACCATGTGTATTGAATGTTGTCCAACTCTTTCACTCCACTTGTTGAAGTATTTTTGGTAGTGTTGGGCTCTGAGAAGTTATATTTGAAATTTGTTTTTCTAGGGATGCTTGTTAATTAGTTGGGCAGCTGATGTATCCTGTTTTAGAAAAACATTTATTTTCACATCAACCTGTGAGATCTGTTTCTGACTGATTACTAGACTATAGGGCCATTCATTGACTAGTTTTCCAGATTCCCTTCCTTCCCATGGGAGATGTTGCCCAGTCTTGTGGCCACAATTACAAACCAGCTACATGGGTTCAAAGTTTATGAGAAGATTTGTAGTTCAGGTTGTGGATGAGGTTGTAGACATGCTCGCTGAGCCAGTGGGTTTAGTTGCAAACATTTCGTCACCCTGCTAGGTAACATTGTCAATGTGCCTCCAGTGATGTGTCGGTGTTCTGTCCCACTTGTTATTATTTTCCTCTGTTTGCTGAGGTAGTTGGTATTAGCAAACAGAGGCAGAAAATAACAAGCGGGACAGATCACCAATACTTCACCAGAGGCACACTGACGATGCTGCCTACCAGGGTGATGAAACATTTGCAACCAAACCCATCAGCTTGGCGAGCATGTCTATAACCTAAACAAACTCAGTCTACAAACTCAGTTACGTGGGTAATCATTGGAGAGTGCCCAGCCTAATGTGGCATACATCTATGCCAACAGAGTCATCAATGAATATTCAAGTACATTTTCCTGTAATTTATAATATATCAGTATTTTCTCATGGATGGGCTCCATTGACTTTGCATGGCTCTGCATGTCTTGAGTTCAGGTGTTTCTCGATAAGGTTACCTGTCATAAGTATTAATCTATTCATCCAGAACCTCGTTATTTGTACTGGAATTTGAAAATGAATGTTCTGCTTTAACTGTGATGCTAACTTATAATTGGGATAAATTTATAAATGAGTCATTTTTGATTCCGTTGAAGCATTGTTAGACCAGATAGTTTGGAACAGGTGAATTAATTAGTGGAAGGGTTGATGAAAAGGGTACTGTTAGGGTAAAAATTCACAGAACATAAACTGTTCTACGAAAATGATAATAAGTGCATACGATGATTAAGATCACCTCTGATTAACATTTCCAGTGTTTGCTAGCAGAAGTGCTCTGGAGATTAATCCTTGAATTCTAGGAGACATTTGGGTGAACCTGCAGGGTTGGTAATCCAGAAATGTACCTTAGGTTGGCTTCTTTGCACCATGTTTTGAAAAGTTGTCAAATGAAAGCCATTAAGGTTGTGGTGACAACTTGTCAGCATGTTGTTTGCTGCATTCAGTGAGAATGAGTGAATGAAGATTTAAACTTCACTCCTGTGACTTTTAAATACATGCAATCTTAAGGTAGAGTACTGATCATAACTTGAAGCTAAACACTGACGGAATCGATGAAGGACTGATGCAGGCCATGAGGCTCGCTCTCCAAACTGGAAGCAAAAATAAAGGGCTAAAAACGCAAACCATTGATTTTAGGAGCAGGAGGAGGCCATTCAATTCTTCAGGCCTGCTCCACCATTCTTCACGATCATGGCTGATTGTCCAACTCAATAGCTTAATTCTGCTTTATCCCCATAACCTTTGATCCTATTTTCCCCAAGTGCTATAACTAGATGCATCTTGAATACATTCAATGTTTTGACATGAACTACTTGCTGTGGCAGTGAATTCCACAGGCTGTCCACTCTTTGGGTGAAGAAATGTCTGCTCATCTCTGTCCAAAATCGTCTATCCCAAATCCCCAGACTGTGACCCCTGGTTCTGGACAAACCTAGCATTGGGAACATCCTTTCTACATCAACCTTGTCCAGTCCTGTTAGAATTTTAGAAGTCTCTGAGATGCCCCACTCATGCATCTGAACTGTAGCAAAAACAATCCCAACGCAGTCAATCTCTCCAAGTGTCAGACTCATTATCCCTGTTAATCTTCACAGCACTCCCTCAGAAAAGGAGACCAAAAATGCACATAATATGCTAGGTGTGGCCTCACCAAGGCCCTGTACAAATGCAATAACATATCCCTACTCCTGTACTCAAACCTCTTGCAATGAACGCCAACATGCCGTTTGCCTTCTTTACCACCTGCTGCACCCGCATGCTTACCTTCAGCGATTGGTGCACAAAGACACCCAGGTCCTGCTGCACACTCCCGTCTTCTAATTTACAGCCATCCACGTAGAAATCTGCCTTCTTGTTGTTGCTTCCAAAGTGAATAACCTCACATTCAGCCAAATTATACTGTATCTGTCGTGGATTTGCCCACTCACCCAACCTGTTGAGATCATTCTGAAATATCTCTGCACCCTCATCACAGTTCTGTGTCTCACCCAACATGGTATCATCTGCAAACTTCCAGATTTACATTTTGTTCCCTCATCCAAATCATTAATATATATTGTGAACAGCTGGGGTCCCAGCACTGATCCCTGTGGCACCCCACTTGTTCTTCCTAAGTCTGACAACTTTTAAAACCTTATAGACATGGTAGAGCAGCTAATCTCTTGGTTACAATCTGACTTAATTCTAAATCAACCGAAGCACATTCTTTGCTTTTTTTAAAAAGAAAAGTATGTTCTAGGACATTAAAAATATCAATCATTTGCCAAAGTAATTGACTCCAACATGTTCACTGCCAAGTGGACTAATCAGCAATAATCTCTTCTTGTCAATTGTAATTCTGTCATTGGTGGGAACTGAACCGGCATTTCTCTACTGTTTGCTGTGCAGTTGTACCTTTTAAAGAAAATATGTTCACAATCTTTGGACTGTGTGTGTTTATTCGTCACAAAGAGAAGGATTTTATTCATTTCCCAACAAGAGGGAAAATAGATCTTATGTTCAGGTATCAAACGTTCTTTTAGGTTTTGTACATCCATGTGCGGAATTATTTTTGTCTGGATGTGCTTAATTATGTATAGGCTTGTGCCATTAGGACATGCTAGATGAAGTCTAGTACAGAGCTTCATAGTGAAAAGGAGAGACGTTGCTGAAGCTTATTTGTCTTGCACTCATCAAGATAACATAAAGAATGTCAAATCACCACAATTTATAGCGCAGGGAGAAGGATTCTCAAATTGACTCTGGTGGAGGTGTTGCTATTGAGAAAGTAATAAATAGCTTTACTTCCCCTCCCCCAACTTTCTGGATTATTCAAAAAATGTGCAAGACTTGAAAAAATCTGTTTGCAGCGAAGTTATTTTGATACCAAGCCGTAGCAGGAGAAATCAGAAATGCTGACCAAAACACTGCTCAAAGATACAGGTTTTAGAGAGGGGAATGGAGAGGTTCAGTGACAGAATTCCGGGTATATAGGCAATTACCAGGCAATTTTCCCACCTGGCCCTCACGACTGGGAGGCTTGCTTGCCAAATTTTCAGCTCGGAAATTCAGCTGCATGTTGTTCCTTTTCTCTCATTGTTCAGAATATTCGCCGAAGACTACACGTAGCCTAACTTTCTGATGCATGGCCTGGGCAGGTTCAATTCCCTATTGGGAGCACCAAGTGTGACATGTTACACATTACAATAACAATGATTTGTTACAAAAACAATGATTTCTTCTGTCCCATTGCTCAATTGTGAACTTTGCGTGGAGGAAAATCTGTTATGTTTCTGTAAAGGAACCTGAGATTGATCAATTATTGGATTTGTTGAGTGTGCAGAGCCTGCTGGCTCCATGTTGCCTTAGTATGGGAAATTGTTTCAGTTATATCGTGTACTCAACGGGTATAACCCCAATTGCAGAAAACTCTTGATCTGTCAGATTCTGTGACTGGGTTGGCCATTAATTCAGGACTTAATAATATCTTTGAACTAGATAACAGCTTCATATCATATCCCCCGGTGAGATTGCATTCAATTCTAGATAGAGGTTTATTTCCTTATGGAGTGATTGTGTTCAGACCCAGTAAAAACACTGACAATTTGGAAGCACTCTAACTGATGCTGAATTGAATATTAATTGCATTTAATTTTGTGTGCAGCTCCATACTACCGTGGAGGTGTTGTATTCATAGCTGAGCACAGGTTCTCGGAGCTTTGGGAGCACAATGTTAAAACCGACATGTAGTCACTAATTTAAGGATAATTTGAGCTGCACGTCACTCTGGGGCATCCTGGTGACTCTCTTTCAAGCATGTTTGTTTTGTGAAGCTGTATTATTCAGGAATTTTGTGAAAATGTCTAATTTTGTGGGGGGTTTTTCCATGATAATGATGTTCGTAAATTGAGCTATTGAAGGCTGTGCAGAATGAAAATTTAACAGAAAATTGAACCTGAAACTTGAGTAATGGATAATACCAATTGGTTTGTGTGTTTATATTATTGTAAAAGTAAACTAATAATCATGCATTGGGAAATGTGACTGGCATTTAGCCCCTTGACTGACTATACAAATCTCTTGAGCATTTACATCTCTTTCTGAGAGGTCTGTGGAACAAGACTAATGGCTCATACGTTTCATCTCTAAATATTACTTCATTCTCCTACCAGTTTCAGGCACCGTTTTCCACATGGACTACCCACTATCTCACTCTTTCTCTCAAACAGATAGACACACAATGCACACAGTCACATGACATATTTACACCCACAATCTAGCGTGTATACATATTTCATGTTGGAAGAACATGAGCTTTCTGGACAGGGATAGGTAAAGTACATGAACCTTGCTATAAAGGTTCTTGCCTACAGATTGATAGGGTCACTTTGTTGCGATGGCAGGTCCAGCATCTATATTTTACTGCTTTTTGCCTATTCCCTCCACCTAATCACAGGCTTGTCCCCAGTGTTTTAATCCATTCCGCAGCCCATGAGAGTTTCTTTCTGAAGCCTTGTAAAAGCCTCACTTCTAACTGTGTCTTCCCCTGCTTTCCACGGGTTATATTTGATAGTATTCTCTTTCTCGTCCAATAAACTAACTCTTGAGATGATTATCATTTGAAGCTTGGTGTGAATGCTGTGATGTTCCAAATTAGTTACCATTGCAAACCTGACCCTTCCATTGGATTATATTTTCTGGCAGTGTTTTGGGTTTGAAGTTACAATGGTTTATGATTTGCGTACAGATGTCCTTCAGAGAAACAGAATTCAAATTGGGTAAAGTAGTCCAAATCTATTCTCCTAGTCATAAGAAGTATTTCTTGAATTTTTTTTCATAAGAAATGATATCCTAAGTATGAAGCCGGAGTTGAAATCAGCTCCTGTTAAGAGTGGTAAGCATAAAGGAAAATGTTTTAACAGTGAAATAACAAAAAAACTTAAGATTGTATTTGAATGTTAAAATGTAGGCAGAAAATGTGAACCTATGACCGTATATATGCCTGTTGCACCTACATTAATGTACAAAAAAAGTATGTGAAATACAAAGAGCTTTTAAAATGATTGAGTTTGTGATGTTGGTAACTTAGAGTATATTTCCATATCTGATTTTTTTTTCTTAATAAACTTAATGATCTTTTGTTTGTTCATAGTGACCTTCAATTATAATAAACGTCTTGTATTCTCCCTGCCTTTTGTTCAACAACAGTTTTTTGTTCTTCAATATTCAGGGTCCTAGTGAAGTGAAATGATTCCAATCTAGATTCAGCCTTAATCTCTTGTTTGCTGAAGATCTTTGCGGTGATGCAATACTCTGAATGCTTGCTTATTTTTTAAAATATTTCTCTTCACTCAAGGAATGTGGGTGTTGCTGGCTGTCCAGCATTTATTGCCCAGTCTAGTTGCCCTTGAGAAGGTAGTGGTGAACTGCCTTCTTGAACCGTTTCAGTTCACGTTCTGTAGGTAGATACACAATGCCACTAGGGAGGGAATTCCGGGATTTGACCCAGCAACGCTGAAGGAACAGAAATATTTTTTCAAGGCAGGATGGTGAGTAACTTGGATGGGAACCTGTCCTTCGAAAAAGTAGTGGCCGTGGGTTTGGAAGGTGTAGTCTAAGGATCTTTGAATTTCTGCATTGCATCTTATACACAGTGCATCCTGCTGCTACTGAGTGTCAGTGGTGGATGGAGTGGATGCTAGTGGGTGTAGTGCCAATCAATTTGGGGAATCACGAGGTGAGTTACCCGCTGCGGCAATCTTAGCCTGTGACCTGCTCTTGACAAATCCATCTGAATTTTGGGTCAGTAGTATCCCCCCCCCCACCCCAGAGGTTGATAGTGGGGGATTCAGTGATGGTTACATCAATGAATGTCAAGGAGCAATGATCAATCATCTCTCACTGGAGATGGCCATTGCTTGGCATTTGTGTGGCGTAAATGTTACTTGTCATTTGTCAGCCCAAGCCTGGAAATTGACCAGATCTTGTTGCATTGGAACAGAGATTGCTTCAGTATCACATTATGCACTCATTGGTGAACATCTCCATTTCTGAGCTTATGATGGAAGGTTGTTGATGAAGCAGTGGATGATGGTTAGGGCTAGAGGTAGGAACTCCTGCAGAGATGTCCTGATGTTGAGATGACTGACCTCCAATAACCACAACCATCTTCCTATGTGCTAGGTATGACTCCAACCACCAGAGAGTTTGCCTCTTGATTCCATTGATTTTAGTTTTGCTAGGGCTCTTTGATGTCACACTTGGTTGAATGCTGTCTGGATGTCAAGGGATGTTGATGCCCCACAGCACCTCATCGATGCCCAGTCCTAAGTTGCTAGACCTGTGTGAAGTCTGTCCCCTCCAGCATGCTGATAGTACCACACAAAATGATCGAGGATATCCTCCAACGTGAAGGTGGGACTTCTGTTTCCACAAGGACTGTGCAGCAATCACTCTTGCTGAAATTGTCATGGACAGGTGCATCTGCAGCAGGCAGATTGTTAAGGATGAGGTCAAGTATGTTTTTCACTCTTGTTGGTTCCCTCTCCACCTGGATTCTAAGGTGGAGGAAACCGAGGGCCCACCTGTGGTGCAGTGGCAGTGTCCCTACCCTTGAACTAGGAGGCTTAGCTTCACAGTCCCACTTCTCCACGGGTGTGTAATAAGTTCTGTGAACAGTTTGATTAGAAAAGCAGGTTAAACAAGGAAAAAGTGGAAAAGTTTCCTTGAAAAATTCTTGTGGGGCTTCGGTGTTTTTGTGCAGTAGCACAGCTTCAGGTGACTCAAAAACAACCAAATGATTACAATAAAGTTTCCTCTTGTTAGCACCAGATATTGAGATAACATTATACCACATTTAGGTTGTTACAGTGAGCTTTCCTTAGCGTACACCTCCTAACTACATATAGTTTATTTATACTGTAATACTATAATACACCTGATGCACCTGCAGGAAAGACATCCAACCAGAGCTGATAACTATTCAAACAATGAATAGCCTGCTGTGCATGTCCAGCATTTTCCATTAATAACAAAATTGCTAAATTACTTTTATGCGAATAAAGCTTTCTTTGATTAGAATGGTCTTGGTTATGTGTATTACTACACAGTGTAGCTAATTTCTTTCCACTGCTGTTGGAACCAAACAAATTAAACTGCACATCTTTTAACAATAATATGCATAGCTAGTTCAGCCTCATTACTGTCTAGTTGCACAAATCCAAACAAGGCAGATTAATTTGTTGTTTAGATGCCCTGTAAGCAACTATTATGGGAAATCACTGCAATTAGTATTCACCTCATGTTCACCTGGTGTTAAAACGGACTACACATTCTCTTAACAAGACTGTAAGAAAATACCAACTTAACGTTTTTAAAAAATGTTCAAGAAAAATATTAATCATGCATGTTAGAACACTGAAAACCTCACGTGGTTACATATAGGAAGTATTGCTGTTTTATGAACACAGAAATTGTCTTTTCACATGCTCACACCAGCAGCATCTGTGACTTGAATTTGAATCACCCCAGTCTTGCAGTGGATCGTTTTTCTCTGTTTTACCAGAGGGTTCCCGCTTCCCCCTCCAGCTTTATTCCACTTGCAAGACTAAACACTGATGCAGTTGAAAGAACTGACTATCAAAAAACCAGAACCACCATGAGGGGCAGAGTGACCTCCTGTGTTGTGTGACCCTGTGAAGGAGCGATCGAAGAATTTCACATCTTTAAAATACTAGGAAAGAATTGATTCAGAAGGAAATGCTGACAAAATACAGTTCAGCACAGTGAAGATATAGTAAAGATTAGTTAATGAAGGAAAATAAAACGTGCATTTATATAGCACCTTTCACAATCTCAGCATGTCCCACAGTGCTTTACAGCCAAAACAGTGTTTTAGAGGTGTTGTCATTGATGTAGGAAATGTCAGCCAAATTGTGCGCAGCAATCTCCAACAAGCCATACTGTCACAATGACCATATTATCTCTCATTACGCTGTTGATTGAGGGATAAATATTGGTCCGGTCATTGAGTGTCTCCGACACTGCACTGGACCATCAGCCAGCGTTGTTGTGATCAGGTTCTAGAGTGCAACCTGAAACTTTTGTCTCAGTGATGAAAGACCTACCCAATCAACCACAACGGATAGAACAACGGTTTGTCCCAGGAAAGAAAACACAAAAATAAGCATCCTGGAGGCAGCCTTAGCAAAGGAGGAATGCAGAATATTCCATCTGCAGTCAGGAGAAGTGGCTTCTTATTTTTAGTTTTAAACTATCCAATGTGGAGTTGATAAGATTGTGAATGGTATGGATAGAGTGAAAAGTATGAGCCTTTTTCCGAGGATGGAGGGGTCAATTACTGGGGGGTGGGGGGCGTATGTTTAAGGTGCAGGGAGAGAAGTTTGAAAGAGATTGGGACGCTCCTCGGAGAGTCAGTGTGGACTTGTCGGGCTGGATGGCCTGTTTTCACACTGTGGAGATTCTGTGAAATTCCATGTGTTGACGCAGGTTTTTCACACAAAGGGTGGTGAGTGCCTGGAACACGCTGTATGAGGATGAGGTGAAAGCAGACGCAGTAGCAGCGTTCAAGAAGCACCTGGACAAGTACGTGACTAGGAAGGAACAGTGGGATACAGATCCTGGAAGTGAGGACAGTTTTAGTGTGGAAGGGCAAAATACATCAGCGCAGGCCTGGAGTGTCAAAGAGCCTGTACTGTTCTTTATTCTGCAATGTTCAGCATAGACTGGTTGGACCGAAGGATCCGTTTCTGTGCTGTAAAACTCGATGTGTCAAAATGTGTTAGAACCTCTGCTGAGTTTACTGAAAAGTTTTTCATGTACTTTAGCGTATACCCAACTCCACTCATCACAACAACTAGGTTTGATGGGAGCCTTAATGAATTTGTGGGATGGAATAAATTTGTGCAGTAATTACTGTTTAATGATCAATTAACAAAGCAAGGGGAAATAATTTATCTGAATTCTGAGTATGAACATGTTTTTTTTTTGGAGTTACTACCCTTTGAAGCACAAATAGTGTATATTGGATAGAGCAAGTTAAATCCCCTGAATGCTGTGTGATAACTCCAACCCAGGAAATATCAGTGAGGATAAGACTGGGTTGCTCATAGTGTCCCTGCCTGGCATCGACTAACTAACTAGGTTTTCGCTTGAGGAATGTCCATGTTCTTTGATTTGTGGTTACCAGCTTCAGGAGAAGATTGGGAGCAGAGGGAAAGCAGACAATTCCAGTAGCAAATATGTTCCTCGATCCTAGCTATCCTGTGTTAAGATTTCCAGGATTAATGATCGACTGGTGATTTCGATTCCCCAAGCACAGTAGGAAAATCAGTTCAGGTTTGGGGCTTCCACCTACCGTACTGTCCAGTCCAGTCAAATGGATGGTCTCAATGGCATGTGAATATTAATATCTATTTCAGAACAGATTCCATTCTTTTGTCTCTGAATCATGCCTATGGTGATAGAATTGAGGAAACCTAATGGACATCTTTCCAAACTAATCAATATAGGGTAAGCAATGGCATAGTGGAATGATCACCAGACTATTAATCCAGAGACCTAGGTAATGTTCTGGGGCCTGGGTTTGAACCCCACTGCAGCCAACAATGAAATTTGAATCAAATAAAATTCTGGAATGAAGAATCCAACACTGACCATGAAACCAAAACCCGTTTGGTTCACTAATGTATTTTAAGGAAGGAAAACATACTCACCTGCCCTACACGTAACCACAGAAATCTGGTTGAGTCTTAACTGCCCTATGGGTAATTAGGGATGGGCAATAAATGCTGGCCCAGCCAGATTTGCTCACATTGCATGAACAGATTTTTAAAAATCCCATTAGTTATCCAATTGACCCCTGCCATTTAGTAATACAGAATCACAGTTTCTCCACTGTGCAGAAAGAGGTCATTCAGTCCATTAGGTCTGCACCAACCCTCTGAAAAGGCAGACCCCAAACCATCCCGATAACCCCACTGTTACCATGGTTAATCCAGCTAGCCTGCACCATAGTTTGCAGTTTCAATTTCGTATCCTATCCAGATTCTGATGTTTATCAGCTAACATGCTATCCACAACTCCTCCAGCTCTGTCAGGTAGCTCATCAGAATTTCATACCATTTTCAAAGAGTGATTAACCTGTGTTTAATAAGTGTTTGATCTCTTGTTCACACTTTGGTCGTGACATGCTTTAGGAGGTGCTGCAATTTTGCAAATTCCATTCCCTGTCCCCAAGTCAGTTCATAAAATGCAACTGTCTCCCAAATTAGAGACAGTAAGAACTGCAGATGCTGGAGTCAGAGATAAACCATATGGAACTGGAGGAAGGCAGTAGACCAGACAGCATTAGAGCAGGAAAGTTGATTCGAAACATCACCTTTCCTACTCCTCCGATGCTGCCTGGCCTGCTGTGTTCCTCCAGCTCCACACTGTGTTATCTCTCCCAAATTAGCCTGGCTGTTCCAGACTCTCTGAATCGGACGATGAAATCACAGCTTTGAGTTGCACTGACCAGCTTCCATCACTATGTGGGGCTCTAAGGAAACAAATATATAGGCCAAAAATTGCTGGCAGGGTAATCGTGAGTTCACTGTGCTCCTCAGTTATTACAGCACGAGGCCATTCAGCCCATCAACTCCATGTCGACTCTCTGAGTACAGCAATCCACTCAGTCCACAACCAGCAAACCTCACAACTCTATCCCTGTCATCCCTAAACTTCACTTTCCACAAATGTTCACTTAATTTCCTTTTTGAAATCCTTGACCATCTTCTCTCCCAATACCCATATTGACAATGAGTTCTCGGGCTTCACCACTCACTACTTGGGGGAGAAAGAAACGACATTCTCTTCATGTCTCTTGCCTAAAATCTTAAATCTGTGGGACGGAATGGTGGCTCAGTGGTGAGCACTGCAGCCTCACAGCACTAGGAGCTCGTGTCTGATTCCAGCCTCAGGTGACTCTGTTTTCATTCTTCCCATGTCTGCATGGATTTCCTCCCCCAGTCCAAAGCTGTGCAGGTTAGGTGAATGGCCATGCTAAGTTGCCCATACTGTCGAGGGAAGCACAGGTTAGGTGGATTGGCCATGCTAAGTTGCCCATACTGTCGAGGGAAGCACAGGTTAGGTGGATTGGCCATGCTAAGTTGCCTACAGTGTCTAGGAATGTGTAGACTAGATGGATTAGCCATGGTAATCCTTTTTTAACATGGTAAATCTGGGGTTACAGGGCTAAGGTGGGGTTCTGGGTAGTGTTGTACAGACTTGATGGACCAACTGGCCTTTTTCCAAACTCTAGGGATTCTATGATTCCGAAAAAAAAGGCACTTGGTATGCTTACATTTATTGGTCAGTGTACTGAGTACAGGAGTTGGAAGGTCATGTTTTGGCTGTACAAGACATTGGATCGGCTACTTTTGGAACACTGAGTGCACTTCTGGTCTTCTTGCTATAGGAAGAATGTTGTGAAACTTGTAAGAGTTCAGAAAAGATGTTGCCAAGATCAGAAGGTTCAAGCTATAGAGAGAGGCTGAATAGACTGGGGCTATTTTCCCTGGAGGGTCGGAGGCTGAAGGGTGACCTTCTAGAAGTTTATAAAATCATAAAGGGCATGGATAAGGTAAATAGAATAATGTCTTTTTTCCCTGGGGTGAGGGAGTCCAAAACTAGAGGGCATAGGTTTAAGCTGAGAGGGGAAAGAATTAAAAGGGACCTATGGGGCAATGTTTTCACGCAGAAGGTGGTGTGTGTATGGAATGAGTTGCTAGAGGAAGTAGTGGAGTCAGGTATAACATTTAAAAGTCATCTGGATGGGCATATGAATAAGAAGAGTTTAGAGGGATATGGGCCAAATGCTTGAAAATTGGACTATATTTAAATTAGGATATCTGGGTTGGTGTGAATGAGATGGGCTGCAAGATTTGTTTCTATGCTGTACATCTTTATGACTTTATCTATGACTCTAACACTTGGGCCATCAGCAAATGGGAATAGTTTGTATTTATTTGCCCTCTCTAATACAACTGTCACAAACTTGTGCATATGTATCTAACCTCTCCTGCACCAAGGAAACAACTCCACTGCCCTGAACCAACCCTACAACCAAAATTCATCATCCTGGGAACCATCCTGGCAAATTTTCACTGCACCAGCAGCGAAACTTGGACCCTCATCCTTCCTAGAGTTTGGTGACCATAACTGTATACACTGCTCTAATTGTAGTCTAACCAAACCAACTAAGAGTTTATGGTGTCTTTATTATTAATTACGACCTTACCGCGGTTGCCAATATTAATGTATACATAATATTAATGTATATGGTAGGGGGGTAAAATTCTCAAATCCATTATCAAGGACTTCATAGTAAAGCATTTAGAAAGCAGTGGCAGGATCAGACAGAGTCAGCATGCATTTATAAAGAGGAAATCATGCTTGACAAATCTGTTGGAATTCTATGAAGATGCAACTAGTAGAGTTGTCAAGGGGGAAGCCAGTCCTTGTACTATTTTTGGACTTTCAGAAAGCATTTGTCAAAGTCCCACATAAAAAAATTAATGTGCAAGATTAAAGTACATAGGATTGGGGGAAGTGTATTCAGATGGATTGAAAACTGAGTGGCAAAGAGGAAACAAACAATAGGAATTAATGATAACAAGGTGTAGAGCTGGATGAACACAGAAGGCCAAGCAACATCTTAGGAGCAGGAAAGCTGACATTTCGGGCCTAGACCCTACACCTTGTTATCTCGGATTCTCCAGCATCTGCAGTTCCTATTATCTCTACTAGGGTTTAATGGGTCCTTTTGAAATTGGCAAACAGTAACCAGTGGGGTGCCTCAAGGATTGGTGCTGGGACCCCAGCTATTCACAATGTATATTAATGATTTGGATGAGGGAACAAAATGTAACATCTGCAAGTTTGCAAATGATTCCAAGTGGGGTGGGAGGGTGAACTGTGACAAGGATGCAGAGATCCTTCAACATGATCTCGACAGGTTGGGTGAGTGTGCAAATCAATGGCAGATGCAGTATAATTTGGATAAATGTGAGGTTATTCATTTCAGAAGCAAAAACAAGAAGGCAGATTATTACCAGAATGACTATAAATTGGGAGGGAAGTGTGCAGTGGGACCTGGGTGTCCTTGTGCACCAATCGCTGAAGGTAAGCATGCAGGTGGTAAAGAAGGCAAATGGGATGTTGGCCTTCATTGTGAGAGGTTTCAAGTCCAGGAGTTGCAGTTATACAAAGCCTTGGTGAGGCCACACCTAGAATATTGTGTGCAGTTTTGGTCTCCTTTTCTAAGGAAGGATGCTCTCACTCTTCAGGGAGTGCAGCGAATGTTTACCAGGCTGATTCCAGGGCTGACAGATCTGACATAAGAGGAGAGATGGACTAGATTGGGACTGTTTTTGTTGGAGTTCAGACAAATGAGGGGGAAATTTCACAGAGACTTATAAAATTCTAACATGGCTAGATAGGGAGATGCAGGGAGGATGCTCTCAGTGGTGGGTATATCCAGAACCAGGGCTCACAATATGAGGATTTGGGGTAGACAATTCAGGATGGAATTGAGAAGATATTTCTTCACCCAAAGTATGGTGAGCCTGTGGAATTCATTACCACAGGAAGTAGTTGATGCCAAAACATTGGAAGTTTTCAAGAGGTGGCTAGATTTAGCACTTGGGGCAAATGGGATTAAAGGTTATGGGGAGAAAGCAGGATTAGGCTACTGAGTTGGGCCATCATCCATGATTGTGCAGAATGGCGGAGCAGGCTCGAAGGGCCGAATGGCCTCGCTCTGCTCCTATCTTCTATGTTGCTATAAGCTGACAATTCATGATGTCAGAAGGGCTATGCCACAAGATGTGAATTGTCATAAATTGCTGGATGCTTTGCACAATTCAGCTATTTATTCTCATAAAACAAAGCTTGAGATCAGTCCCTCTGTGAGAATCAAGAAACTGCTGGACTTGTACTGTGAGTAAGAATAAATCTCACTGAGGTCTTGTAATTAATGACATAAGGATACTGTTAGTGCTGAGATTATAGGTCTGACATGAAACCTAACCTCTCCAGTCTGGAAATAGAAAGAATTTAAGCTGTGGACTCTCAGTCCAGTTGGTTGTAAATTGTTCCTAAAGCTTATTTTTTTTGTCATAAATTTTAAGTTTCGCTTTTGTCTCCCTCTCTTAGCTCACATTCTCATTCTCTCACTTTGGGGGAGAGGCAGTTACTCTTAGAAGGAACTTCAAGCCATTCGGCACATAAGAGGACATGAGCAGGTGTTCCTCCTGACTGAGAACCCTGGAACATGGCATCCTGCCTGTAGTCATCTAGCCGGCAGTTCCAACATTCAGTCGCACCACAGAAGTTTGTGCCTACTGCTGGCACACCTGAGTCCCAGCTTCAAGGAGTGATGCTGCGAGAAAGGTGGGTGTTGTTAAGACTGGCTCACTTAGTAGGCCCCTTAGTGGGAGGGGCCACCTGGAGACAGGGGAGTGGCTCGAGGTCAGAATCTCTTTTCCTCTCTGTTTTATTTTATCAGCCATCTTGAACTTGACGTAAGAAAACCTGTATAATAATAAGTATATATTTAATAATGAAAAAGTCAATTTTGACACAAAAAACTTACATCTACACAGCACCTTTAAAGTACAATAAAAACACCTCAGGGTTATCCACAGGATACATCTTACTAATGCCCTTTATGGAAGGAAATCCACTACTTTACCTGGTTTGGCCGAGGTGTGATTTCAGATCCAGAGCAAAGGTTTCATTCCTAACTGCCCGCTGAAATGGTTTAGCAAGCCACTTGTTTTCAGGGCAATTAGGGATGGGCATTAAGTGCTGGTACAGTCATCCACACCCAAATCCTATACATGGTTATTTTCAGTCAGATGTTGTTAGAATCTTGCTGCACATTTCATGTAATAAAAGCAAAACACTGCAGATGTTGAAAATCTGAAATGAATACAGTTCTGAAGACAGCACATAAAATGTTAACTCTATTTCTCTCTCCACAGGAGTGCCGTACCTGCTGAATTTCTCCAGGCATATCTCTTCTGTTGTGAGGACAGATCTTTTCAAACAACCTGTTCAAACACCTCTGGAACAGACAGGACTTGAACCTCGGACTCCTGGCTCAGAGGCAGGGGTACTACCACTGTGCCACATAACCCTTAAAATACAAATTGTTTGCAACTTGCATTACCAAGAGAATAATGTTGATATTTTCTAATCAATCTGTTCAGAGATGTTATTACACTGATATTAATTGTTATTAGTTCTGAGGAAGGGTCACCGGACCCCCCACCAACCTCCGGATACAACATATCATCCTCCGACACTTCTGCCATCTACAATCCGACCCCACCACACAAGCTATTTTTCCATCCCCACCCTTGTCTGCCTTCCGGAGAGACCACTCTCTCCGCGACTCCCTTGTCCGCTCCACACTCCCCTCCAACCCCACCACACCCGGCACCTTCCCCTGCAACCACAGGAAGTGCACACTTGCTCCCACACCTCCTCCCTCACCCCCATCCCAGGCCCCAAGATGACCTTCCACATCAAGCAGATGTTCACCTGCACATCTGCCAATGTGGTATATTGTATCCATTGCACCCGGTGTGGCTTCCTCTACATTGGGGAAACCAAGCGGAGGCTTGGGGACCACTTTGCAGAACACCTCCACTCGGTTCGCAACAAACAACTGCACCTCCCAGTTGCAAACCATTTCAACTCCCCCTCCCATTCCTCAGACGACATGTCCATCATGGGCCTCCTGCAGTGCCACAATGATGCCACCCGAAGGTTGCAGGAACAGCAACTCATATTCCGCTTGGGAACCCTGCAGCCCAATGGTATCAATGTGGACTTCACAAGCTTCAAAATCTCCCCTTCCCCCACTGCATCACAAAACCAGCCCAGCTCGTCCCCTCCACCCACTGCATCCCAAAACCAGCCCAGCCTGTCTCTGCTTCCCTAATCTGTTCTTCCTCTCACCCCATCCCTTCCTCCCACCTCGAGCCACACCTCCATTTCCTACCTACCACCTCATTCCACCTCCTTGACCTGTCCGTCTTCCCTGGACTGACCTATCCCCTCCCCACCTATCTTCTTTTCTCTCCATCTTCGGTCTGCCTCCCCCTCTCTCCCTATTTATTCCAGAACCCTCTCCCCATCCCCCTCTGATGAAGGGTCTAGGCTGGAAACGTCAGCTTTTGTGCTCCTGAGATGCTGCTTGGCCTGCTGTGTTCATCCAGCTTCACACTTTGTCATCCGAAACATTAACTCTGTTTTCTCCTCCACAGATGCTGCCAGACCAGCTGAGCTTTTCCAGCAACTTTGCTTTTGTTCCTGTTATTACACACCTCTGGAGCTGGGACGTGAACTTGCACCTGCCAGCTCAGCGACACAAAGAACTGTTTCAAAAAAATGTTAGCAACTTCCATCATCAAAAAGATTCTATACCAACCCGCTCAGAGGTGCTGTTCCACACCCTTAGAAACATACTCTGTCGCTCAGCAATGTGCATGCTTCTCAGCAGAGGCCATATGCAATGCGGCGCAGTTACTCATCCTGCCTAGGGGGCGGCAGCGGCGGCGCCTGGCTTTCTTTTCGTGTCCCTGGGAACGCGTCTGCTTTGGCGAGGTTGCCTGTTGTATGATGGAGAGCGACTGAGTGATGGAGGCACTGAATGAATGAGTGAGTTGGAAGAAGGGAGGAGGTCTTCTTGCTGTATGGGTTTGGAGGGTAGAGGATAGGGATGATGATGATGATGATGATGATGATGGTGGTGGCGGCGGCGGCGGGGAAACCGAAGATACTCCTGGAAGCTGTACATCTCATTAAGGGCCTCAGGCCTTCCTGCAACTTAATCACAAACGTACACCGCCCCTGTTCTTTTTATCTTGGTTAAATAGCCTTCAGGAGGAAATTTGATCTCATCAAAACGTTAAATTTGCTTGCTTGTGGTTTTGATGCAATTAAAATGTATGATTTTACTTAAGTTGCATTAGCATGGTGTGAAGAAAGCACGAAACAGCCACACAGTGACTTCAATATAATAGGAAATGTGTGTGTTTTCGAAATCTTTTGGAGCAGTTGCTGTACTTAAACGTTCAAAAGGCCAAATTTGCTGCAATAATATTGTTATCTGTTGGTTGTGGTGTCTGACGTTTGATTTGTCCACTAGTTATAGTCTCAAACAAAATACGGTGGCTGTTAGAGATCTGAAAGAAGAGGAGTCATTGGATTCAGAGATAGTGGGAGCTGCCGATGCTGGAGAATCTGAGGTAACAAGGTATAGAACTGGATGAACACAACAAGCCAGGCAGCATCTGAAGAAGGGTCCAGGCCCAAAATGTCAGCTTTCCTGCTCCTCTGATGCTGCCTGGCCTGCTGTCTTCATCCAGCTCTACCCCTTGTTATCTCAAAGTCATTGGATTCAAATGTGTTAACTCTATTTCTATCGCCACAGATGTTGACAAACCCACTCCAGCATACACTGTTTTTATTTAATTAGAGTCTCACTTCAAGGTGCAATTATTACCAAGCTCTCCATATTTGGGATAAAATAATGGGAAAGTGTCGGGGATTCTCAGCGGGTACTCCAGCACCTGCGGACAGAGGAACAGATGTAATGTTTCAGGTTGATGACATTTTGCCAAAAACAAAAACAACCAGAGACGTAATGGGTTTTCATTTGAGTACAGAGACAGGGATAAGAGTGAAGAAATGAAAAGCTTGTCTAGAGGAAGTATAAATGGGAATAGCAGGATTATTGTCCATAACTGCAGTCTGAAACAGTTATTTTGTATTCATTAACGGGATGAGGGCACCGCTGGCTATGAGCATTTGTTGCCCATCCTTAATTGCTCAGAGTCAGCCACATTTCTGTGGGTCCGGAGTCACATGTAGGCCAGATCAGGTAAGGATGGCAGTTTCCTTTCCTAAAGGGCATTAGTGAACCAGATGGGCTTTTCCTGACAATTGACAATGGATTCATGGTCATCATTAGATTCTTAATTCCAGATATTTTTATTGAACTAATTTCCAATATCTGTTGTGGTGGATCTTCAATCCCAGAATGTTGTCTGAGTCTCTGGATTAACAATCAAGCGACCATACTACTAGGCCACCACCTCCCTAATAGTGGGAAAACATATATGATCTGAAGTGGTTAAACTCGATGTTGAGTATGGAAGACTGTAAAGCACTTGGAAGAAAAGATACTGGCCTTCAGCTTCTCTGGACAACTGCAGAAAACCGCAGACAATTGAAACTATGTTGGTGAATTAAAATGGCAGGTAGCCAGAATTTTGGGGTTGTGTGGACAACGTGGTATTTGGAAAGACAGTCACCCAATCTGCTTTTGCTCTTACTGGTGAAGAAGAGACTACACTAAGTGCAGTGAATCCTGTAGACTAAATTGAAAGAAGTACAAATCAGTCTTTCAGCTGGAAAATGGGTTTGGGATCTTGGTGAGTGGGAATGCACAAAGGCAGTTCTTAAGGAGAGTCATACTGGACTCGAAATGGTATTTGTCTTTCACCATTGATGCAGCCAGACTTGCTGAGTTTCTCCAGTGTTCTCTATATTTATTTAAGGCAGATACAGTCTTTCACTTACCTGGGAGAATGCCTGTGGAAGGACTGAAGGTGTTGGGGATAATTTGAAGAGTGAATCTGGGGTTGCAGGCAAGACAATCCTTTTGGAATACTGAATGTGAAAGTACAGCAAGGTGCTTTGGTGGTGGAATCACATTTGGGATAGCGTACAATGATAAATTGAATATGGAGACTGATCTATGGAAGGTGAGGACAAAAGCAACTTCGTTATGTCCAGGTATCTGCATTTTTGAATTGCACCTTTTACTAGTTGCAGTTAGTGTGAAACCAAAATGATTTGCTTCGTTTAACAATGATCTGTCACGGAACGCTATAGGTTTGGTACTCTCAGGAACTGACATTTCAGTCATGCTGCCATTTTTGCATTCCAATCATGATTTAGAAGGCAGGACAACTACATCTTTCAATTGCCGCTGAGTTTTATAAGCAAGAAAACTGTCATTTTTTGTGGGGGTGATACTCTTTACATATTGAGATGTTAAAACTTTGTTTAAAAAGTTCAATTTTTTTCTAAGAGTTCACAGGTTTGGAGGAGTTTCCAATTAAATTGTACGATCAAGCCATCAAAGATTGCACAGTGTATGGGGAAATAACCTGTAAATATGGAGCAGGGTAAGTTTCTTTCCATTTTTTAAAGACCATAATTTGTGTCATGGCTCCTGTACAGCATAACTTGAGCACGAGTTGCAGCTTCTTCGGTGCCAGATTTGCTAAACTGCAGAAAAAAGTTTGCGTGAAATTATGTTCTTGTGCAGAAAGCAACACCACTCTCGAGTAAACCCATGAAACAAATGTTTGTAAACTTGCAGTTTAAATGCTTCCCTTGGCTGATTACTGCAGGAAGCTTGCTGAATGTGGATCCTTTTAGTTTACAAAAGCAAGTTGACTTTAAAATACATTGGTTAATTAATTTTTGTATGGTGCCTGAAGGTATTGTGAGAGAGAGAGGGTGAACAGAAACTTGTAGCCACACTAACCTCACCATATCAGGAGGTCAACTGACTTGACTGAGACTAAGGCTGTGTGTTTGTGTTATTGCTACAGGTTCAATGTAATGCTTTAATGGTTTTCTGACCTGCAAGTTATGAATGATACATTAAGGACAAAAATGGAAATCTCTATGCTCTTGCAAATGTTAGGGCTACATCGTTGATATTTTTTCCAGTTCTTCTTACTCCAAGCTACTCTTCTCCTGGGTGTAGTTACAGTATAAGGTCATTGATGTCATGTCAGTACTTCACTGTAATGACCCTTGCAATAACAGCAGCACCAATTTGCATTCATTTGGCATCGGTCAATTAAAATAATATCTTTCATGCGAATGTTATCAAACAAAGAGTCTTATATAGACTCTCACTTTGAAATCCCTTTGTGACCTTCTTATTTTTATTATTTTTTTTCCTTGGAGATGCGTGTGTCACTGGCATTTTTTTTGAAACTCTTATTGCTTTTGAACTGAATGGTTTGCTAGGCCATTTCTGAAGGCTGTTAAGAATTAGAAATCACATGTAGACCAGACCAAGTAAGGATGGCAGATGTCATTTCTTTAAGACTGTTAGTGAACCAACTGGCTTATTTTGAGGCAGTCAGCAATGGTTTAATGATCACTAAAATCTCAGAATCCCTACAATGTGAAAGAGGCCATTCAGCCCATTCGATCCTGCAGTGACCCTCCAAAGAGTACCCACCCAGATGCAGACCCCCGCCCTATCCCTGTAACCCCATATTTACTATGGCTAACTCACCTAGCCTGTACATTCCTGGACACGAAAGGGCAATTTAGCATGGCCAATCCACCGAACCCGCATATATTTGGACTGTGGGAGGAAGCCACTGTACCCGGATGAAACCCTTGCAGACACAGGGAGAAAGTGCAGACTCCACACAGACAGTCACCCATGGTAAGAGTAAAACCAAGAGCCCCTGGTGCTGTGAGGCAACAGTGCTAACCACTGAGCCAGCGGCAGCTCATAAAGTTAATGAGAATGATGATGAATGTGATTAGTAAAATACATTGCTAATAATATTAGAAAATTTCCTGGAAGAAGTACCAGTTGTATGTATTTATTACTGGGGCTAACTTTCTATTACATATTTAAATTAATTGAATTTAAATTACACCAGCTGCCTGGTGTTTGAACCCCTGTCCCCAGAGCATTATCCTGAGCCTAGAATACTTGGTTACAAGTCCAGTGACTTCACTTCTCTGCTTCTTACCAGTGATTTTCTTTAATCATATATCTTCTCCTATACCGTTGACGTACTCCTCTTAAATCCCAGTATGACTCTTTGACTGTACTGTGTCATTGTTAGATAATGCTTCAGCCACATATCCATCACCAAACCTGTCTATTTCCACTGTAAGAATATTGCTTGATTTCATGTGCTTGAGCTCAGCTGCTGAAGTCCTTGTCTGTGCCTTTGTCACCTCCAGAATTTACTGCTCCAGCATTTTCTTGGCCAGGCGCCCAGCTTCCACTTTATACAAGCTTGTGTTCACACAAAACCTAGCTGCCCATAACCTAATTTGCACCTTGTTTTGCTCACTTCTGTGCTTGCTGACATATGTTAGCTCTTGACCAGGCAACACAGCTCTCAATAACAACAGCGTATATTCAAATTCTTTAATGAAACTCCCAAAACACTGCACAGGAGCATTGTAACACCAAGTCTGACATAAGACTATACAAGGAGATATTATGTAAACCTGCCAATGTTTTAAAGTGTGTCTTCAAGGAGGAAAGAGAAGTAGAGAAGCACATTATAGTTTAGAGCTGTGGATACTGATGCTAAATGCTGTCATGTTTTTTACAACTCTTAGTTGATCACGAATATCTTCTGCCCTTACTGCTTGCTTATGTGTTGGAAAGGTTTGTAGATTGATAGTCAACCTGTTTTGCCACATTATATATGCGTTCCCCTTGGTCAACAAGTCTGATAGTGAATCTCAAACTTGGATCTTCTGTCTCAGAAAGGGGGACATTATCCATGGCACCGTAAACCCACCACCTGGGAGATGAGTGTGCGCAAATCATTGAAGGAGACAGAGAAAGTTGTGGAAGTTGCATGGAATCCCAACCTTTATAAATAGAAGCTTAGAACACTAAAGCAAGAAAGTTATGATGAACTTTTGTAAAAAATTGGTTCAGCCTCAACTGGAGTATTTATGTCTAATTCTGGACACCATACTCTAGGGAGAATGTACAGGAAAGACTGAAAGGAATGATTCCAGGTATGAGGGGCTACGGTTATACGATGGACTAGACAAGCTGGGCTGTTCTCCTTAGAAAAATGGTTGTGAAGGGATTTTATAAAGGTGTTCAAAGTCATGAGGGATCTAGGCTAAGTAGATAGTGAAATTATTTCCAGTGATTGGAAGAATCAAGAATAAGAGGACAGTGATCTGGGGTGATTAGCAAATGAAGCAACAGGAATATGAGAAAAACGTTTTCACAGCAGTTGGTTTGGATCTGGAATGCACTGCCTGAGAGTGATGGAGTTCAGTTATGGTCTTGAAAAGGCAATTGGATCATTACCTGAAGAGAAAATAATTTCAGTACTCTGACGATAAGATGGGGAAGTAGGTCCAGCTGATTTGCTTTTGCATGGGACTAGCACAAACAGGGTAGATGAATGGCTTTGTTCTGTCTAATGACTATTATGATTTTGTGGTTCCTTTAATTTTGTACTGTAATCCTCTGAGATCCATGTGGGAACAATAACTTTAAGTGTTTATTTTCACTTATTTTCTTTCTTTGAATTCAACATGCTGTCCATTTTAATTGAGAGAAGGAAGAGCATGAATTGCCAGAGAGTTTTGCAATCATTCTATTCTCTTGTGCTGCTGAGTTCAATGACTGTTTATTTGTTTCCCAACCGCCCATTAACATTTCTCATTAAAGTCAATATCCTAAAACAAATATCTACAGACAAATAAAAACGATGTTCCTAACATAAGTTATTCATTGTACAGTGAGGTCATGTAAGTATTGCTGAAAGAAGAGATATTTTGTCCAAATTTTTCTTCATGCACTGATCAGGACTATCAATTTAAAGGGAAAACTAAAATTTATACTGCATGAAAGGAGAGTGCAAAAAGGATTGGCTTTTATTGGTAGAGGCATGGAGAATGGAGAATGACCAATTAATGATACTTGACAGGTAACAGCCAGGCTTTGTTTAAATTTTGAACTGTGTAGATTGATATGATCAGGGCATTTGAGAAATGGACAGATGAATGGTTATTTTGAATTGAAAGAATGTGTAAGTATTCTTTCTACCTACAAAGAACAGAGCTCTGTGTTGGATTTATGCAGATTCCAGTAGAGACAGGTACACTTCTGAATTGGTTGTCACCATAGTTCCTTGCACACTTGGGATTGTTCACCAAGTGTTGTCCAGCTACAGAATCACGCATTATGTTGGACTGGTTGGACTTCCTTGTCTGAGCAGCTAAAGGGATATGCACTTTGATATGATCCACTAGAATTTGGCATCATACAAGCACTGAATTTTATACACCACCTGACTCCTCAGAATGAGAGGGAAAATGTCTTTTTGGCTTAATTCCAGCATTCAGTTACTGGCAAACGCTAGGACAGCATGAAACTATTAGCTTCACCTGTTGCTTAAATGTTTGAGGTACTTTCCCCTTCCAGGGTAACCTGAGAGTACTGAGCATTTTATAGAACCAGTAGTCACTGCTTTAAGTCCTTCCATAAGTTTGGATGATATACCACAAGAAATGATTGGAATATGGGAATCATTATCTACAGAATGGCTTTGATGCACCCTATTTGAATGTCAAACTTGCACAGTAAGCAACTGGCTTGGGCCATACTGAGAAGATTGATAATAAGGCCAGTCTTAAGAAACTCTGGAAACCACAGTGTATACTAACTATTAGGTTTGCAGTAAACAGTATTTCTCAACTGGGACATCAAGTCAAGCCAGCTCATTTGACTGTTCCATTTCAGATATAATGGTCTTTCTTATTAAGGATTACTTATGATAACATTCACCCTAATAGATTTACTACTCTGCACTCAAAAATAAGAAAATAGATTGCGGAACTTTTTTTACAATACAATGTACAATCATGAGTCAGTGGTTTTCTTTGTATTCATCAGTTTTGGACAATGAGCTGGAAACATTGGCACCTATTGACTTTTCTTTAGTTTGGTAAAAGCCATTGGTGTCCATCACTGTTTTTAGAGTATATTAACAGCTTTGTATTTTACAGAATAATTGCATACCTCAAAAAAGGCATTTATGTTGCTAAGTTGTAATTATATGCACCTTTAAATGTGTGTTTGGAATAGGACTTTTTGTATCACATTCACATTACCACATTATGAGTAAAGTTTGATGAATGAATCCAGTTACTTATATAGGACAATTCTGAAAACCATACTGTTGTTAATGTCCATTGTAACAGTTTTGCAACCTCTATGATTGTGCACTAGTCCAGTCCCCAGTTTTCACATCCCAGCTTTGTGTTCAACTGTCTAGACTCTAAGATCTGGATTTCTTTTTCCCAAATCTCTCCTACCACTGTCTTAACCCTTTTCCCCCTTTAAGTTGCTCCTTTATTCCAATATCATTGACCAAGCTTTTGTTCACATATCCTAAAATCTCAACTTTAAAGGTGCAACTTAACTAAAATGATTTTTTTAAAAAATTGATGCAGTAATATAAGTTTATAAGGCAATGATTTCACCTTTATACATTTGGAATTAATTGGTTTTTCTGCACTGTGTAGGATCCTGGATTTGTTGTGAGAAGATGGCAGTTCTCCATGGGGGTTTTCTGTTGGCCAAGAAGCAAAGTCAACACAAAGTGCTTTTGGAAACAAAAAAATCTGATTGGACAACTTTAGGGAAGCCTATTGTCTGTGCCATACATGAGATCTGTACAGGAGGGACTAACTCAGCACAAGATCCTGCAGAAACAAAGGACTGGCAAAGGAAAATACTTGCTTTTTTGTGGGCAAAGCTACTGAACTCTAATGTAATTGGAACTAAAGTTAAGGAGGAACTGGATTCAGATCCTGAGAGTGACCGAAGGTGGAAGGAAGACCTGTTCTTTTCAGCAGAAAGCATGATTCCAGAGATAAATCACACTGTTTTTTTTGAAATGGTAAAATCACTGGGGGCTTCTGATGTCTTTGTTGAGTTACTTTCAGCATTGCCAGCAAATGCAAGCTGCCTGGAGATGGCTCATTTTGTGGAACATGTTCTTGATGGAACCTCTGATGATGATGTGGCTTTGTTTCTAGATGTATGGTGGGAACTGATGAAACAAAATGATGGACAAAAGAGTAGAATTGTTCAGACTTTTGGAGACGAGACTAAAAAGTACTTGGCACGTGTGGCTGATGAATTTAGTCATTCATCGAAGAGACTCAAACTAGATCCTGATGTTTCTTCTCTGTTCCCTTCATTGAACTTGCCTGAATCTTCCAACAACCTGTCCATTCCTTGTCTGCTACTAGATGGTCTTAAGAAATTGAAAAGTCATATAAACTCTTATGTTTATAAATGCTCTGCACTAGCAAAACTGTCAGACATGATTTGCAATTCAGTTCTTTCTGAAAATATTGTAGAGTTGTCCACTAAGGTGTATTTGGAGAAATTTGCCAGACTGATTACTTTAGGAAATCCTGGGGTCCAAAAGTTTCTAGTACCAAACATTTTCATAAGGAATGTGAAGGAGACACAGAGAGAGCTGAGAGCCACTCCTCAGAAGTCTTTATTCCAGTTGCCTCAGGGAGCACTGACTCCAGGGATTGAGTTGCTTGCTGATCTCCTGCACTCATGGGTAAATGAACTTCAGACCGAGCCTGAGAATGACACTGAAATTCAGAAGAGAAGCCTGGCTATTTATAGAACAGTGGAAAGTTTAAAATGCTTCCATGAAATCTGTCCAGTGCTTCAAAACTCCAAGATAGTATCTGAAGATGCAAAGAAAAATCTGTCTGATCTCCTGCTGAATTCAGCCACTTTTATTCAGAAGATTGGCACATCTGTGCCTTTAGATGATGCTGCTACCATAGATAAAGTTAAATTTTCCATTGCTTTGACAATAATTGATGGAAGAATGGAAAGATATGCAGAAATATGTGAAATATTTGCATCGAGTCCTGGTTGGGCTTTATCAGCTGATGGTTGGCTTGATTGCCTTGAAAGAAACCAGGACATTTTCCAAGATACAAATTTAGTGTTGAGATTAGCTGGAACACTCAAAGAAGTTTCATCTTGTAGGATCAGCGAAGTGTCAAGGGTTAAACGACTAATGAATGTCATTTTACATTGCTTGACTGCCCTGTCAGTTGCTGACAAAAATAAAGTTCTCTTGGGGATCCTGTCCTCTTATGGTAGCAAAGGCTTCTGTAGAGACGAGGGACCTTTTAGGGACTGGTTTGAAGAGGAGGTGAACATGGCATTCAATTGTATTACACAGAGTGAGGCTGCTAAGAACATTAGTAAAGCAGTGAATGCAGTTGCAAGAGTTGCTTTCTTAAACCCAGAAGCCACTCTGCAAAAGATATGCCACTTGGCTGCAGTGAACCTGGGTGCCCATAAGCTGCTTGGTCAGATCCTGAAAAATTTGTCAGTGCTGTCCTTTAAGGGCAAGCTGTCTTCAGATGGACTCAATATCTTGGCCAAATGTCTCCTGGAAGCTGCTTGGGATAGCTTTGCCACCACCAAAGGGGAAAATCAGTTTCTTGAGTTCTTGACATCTCTTATGGAACCAGGAGAAGGAAATGGTGAAGAACCTCCTAGTCCTCTTCTCCAACCAGCAGATGCCACAAAGATATTTGTCCTTCCTTATCTGATGGAAAGCAACTCCGGTATCGAGTTTCCTCTTAAAGTTCTTAACAATGCTCTAAAGATTGAGGTGACAGATGACGAGACCAAAGAACATTGGCTACTTGCCTGTTGCCCATTTCCCCTCATTTTTGCTCTTTCTCAGCTCCTGGACCATTGCATCTTGTGCTGGGAGGAGGGCAACAATAAAACATCAAGTCACATTTCTGTAGAAACAAAAGGTCTCCTGATTGAGACATTGAACATGGTTTGTGATATTGTTGGACAGATCATTTCTGTAAACCCAGAGATGTGGTCAACGTCTGTTTGTTGGTTGTACAGAAAAACTGAACAGTTGGACTGGACTGTGCGCCTTAGGTTGAAAAGCATCTTTGGGAACCATTTCAAGTATGAGGTACCTGCCACATTGTTTGAGGTCTGTGATCTTTCCGATGATGGTTGGTCACCACTTAACCTTCCACAGTATGGTCCAGGCACTGGACTTTTGGCCTGGATGGAATGTTGTTGTGTCTCGACTAATATGATGGAGCAGATGCTGTCCCATCTAACAATTGATGCTAAAAATGTTGAGGAGGTCAATATGTTTAGCAAAGGCTTTCTAATTGCACTGATCCAGGTCCTACCTTGGTGCAGCTGTAGTGAATGGAAACGCCTCAACCATGTTGTAAACAGCCTTCTGCAGCGCGAATTGCTTCATGTGCCATATACCCTGGAATATGTTCATTATATGCCACTGCTCAATCTTCGACCTTTTGCCCATCCCCTACAGATATCTCAGCTTTTACTGAGGGCCTTCCAGCTGATCTGTAGTTGTAGCTGCTCTGACTGGCTTCCAGCAGCGGGGTGGAAGTATGTAGCACGACAGTGTGCTGGCAGTATGTCAGACATCTTGGAGTCTGTAAGGTGCAGACTCAAAGGGCATGGAGTTCAGAATGCAGACGGAAGTCAGGAAGCCACTTTTGTCGTCATGCAGCTCTTTTGCCATGTGATTCACATTATGGTGATGATGCCCTCCGGCACGTCCGAGCCCCTCTATTATGTAGCCTTGGAGCTGCTTTCCCAGTACGAGACCCTGACAACTGCCAATACTTCTACCTCCGGGCTACTCAGCAAAGTTGATGAAAAACACTTCCTCTATTCCATTGCCGAGAATCTGTCCAGCGAAGATCAACGTTCTGTGCTACTGCAGAAAATCAACAAAATCTGTTGAGTAACAAAATCAGAAATTGTTAGAAAGTCTCAGCATCTGTGGAGAGAATTCAGAGTTAACATTTTGGGGTTAAGTGACCCTCCTTCAGAGCTGATAGTTACATTGTTTTTTATGCAAAAGATAGGGTGGGGGTGGAGACAAAGTGTAAATGTTTATTCCCTACCCCCTCCTCTCACCCTATCTTCTGTAGAAAAAGTAACTTTACCCTAGCTACCAGCAGGTCTGAAGAAAGTTCACTGGATCCAAAAGGTGAGCTCCAATTTCTGCCTGCAGATTCTGCCTGACCTGCTGAGATTTTTCAGCAGTTACTGTTTTTGTTTCTTATTGCCAGCATCTGCAGCTCTTTTTTCGTTTTTTTTTAATTTGTTGAGTAGTTCAGTGGCTGTTTATCCATGAGCTGCCGGGGTTTGACATTGCAGGGGTGTTATATTGTATGGAAAAAGATTCATCTTGTTTTGGAGACTCCTAATGCTGAAAACTATTCTGACCTGTACAGGTCCTGACAAGTGAACGTTCAAAGTTACCAGTGAACAGTTGAATTGAGACAGAACACTGAGTTGTTTCCAGCCATATCTGGATCTTGAATTGAAATTTATAAGACTCCCAATCTGTAATTTAACTTTGTGTGAATATTGAGAGCGTAACTCAACTTTTTTTCAGTTAATTTGTTTTGCCTTTTTATGGGCTTTGTGTGTCTGCCCCAGGTGGTATGAGAGAAGGTTTAGAACAAAACCATGCTCCCTCAGATTTTATTTCCCTCCACATGTTTTGAAGATATTAAAAACTTCTTAAAGGGATGTTATCAAGAGTTTTTCTTTTCTCTATACCGGCTATTCCACTTCTATAATTGTGAACAGGAAATTATTTTGGTGCTTTTATTTTGTAGATCCGCTTTGGTACAAACAGATAGACCAAGCTGCCTATATGAAATCTGAAAGAAATTCAACTACCAGTCAAAACAAAAGTTCAAATCCTGACTTGAATGGTTTGTTCCCCTTCTGTAAGTGGATCTGGTAACTTACGATTGGGATGGTAGTAATCTTACAGCAGCGATTGAATGGCAATACTATTCCAAATCAGGATGTGTAACTTGTGGGAGTACTTGAAACTGGTGGTTTTGCCAGGTATCTGCTGCCTTTGGTTGTCCGGCCAGAGAGATTATGGATTTTGAAGGTACAGTCCCAGGAACCTTAGTAAGTTGCTGCAGTGCACCTTGGAAATGATACACACTGCTGCTGTCGTGTGTCCGCTGTTAATGGAGCAAATATTTGAAGTCACGGATGGGCTGCTGATCAATTGACTTGCTTCACCCTGGAATATTTTGAACTTCACAGTGGCTCAGTGCTTAGCACTGCTGCCTCACAGCACCAGGAGCCTGAGTTCAATTCCAACCTTGGGCGACTGCCACTGTGGAGTTGGCACCTTCTCCTGTCCTGCAAGGGTTTCCTCCAGGTACTCCAGTTTCCTACCACAGACCAAAGATGTGCAGGTTAGGTGGATTGGCTATGCTAAATTGCCCATAATGTCCAGGGATGTTTAGGTTAGGTGGATACAAGGTTGCAAGAGATAGGGTGAATCTGGGTGGGATGCTCCTCAGAGTCGGTGTGGACTTGTTGGGCTGAATGGCCTGTTCCCACACTGTAGGGATTCCGTGAAATACACAAGTGCGGGTTGTGCTGTGCTTATTCAGCAAGTAGAGAACATTCTGTTACACTCCAGACTTGCACCTTGACAGATTTTGGGGAGTCAGGAGGTGAGCTGCTTGCTACAGAATTTACAACTTCTAATCTATTATTGTAGCCACTTGTACCAAGATGGGTGACAGGAGTACTAATCTGGAGATCTGAGCTCAAATCCCGTGATAGCCACTGAGGAATTTACATTCATTTAACTGTCAAATCTGGACTAACACATTACAGTCAGAAATGGTGAGGTTAATGGATTAGCATGGAAGTGTCTGGTTCACTAATTCCCTCTAAGGAAGTAAGCCATTTTTTCCTAGTCTATCTTGTTAGTGACTCCAGACCCGAAACACGAATGACCTTATGTTGGAGGCCAGTCATAGTCATGCAGCACAGAAACAGACCCTTCAGTCCAACCTTTCCATACTGACCATAATCCCAAACTAAACTAGTCCGACCTGCCTGCGCTTGGGCTATATTCCTCCAAATAAGTACTCATGTACTTATCTAAATTTCGTAAAGAACATAGAACATTACAGCACAGTACAGGCCCTTTGGCCCTCGATGTTGTGCCGACCCGTCCTACCGATCTCGAGCCCATCTAACCTACACTATTCCATGTATGTCCATATGCTTATCCAATGACGACTTAAATGTACCTAAAGTTGGCGAATCTACTACCGTTGCAGGCCAAGCGTTCCATTCCCTTACTACTGTCTGAGTAAAGAAACTACCTCTGACATCTGTCCTATATCTTTCACCCCTCAATTTAAAGCTATGCCCCCTCGTGCTCGCCGTCACCATCCTGGGAAAAAGGCTCTCCCTATCCACCCTATCTAACCCTCTGAATATTTTATATGTTTCAAGTAAGTCACCTCTCAACCTTCTCTCTAATGAAAACAGCCTCAAGCCCCTCAGCCTTTCCTCGTAAGACCTTCCCTCCATACCAGGCAACATGCTAGTAAATCTCTTCTGCACCCTTTCCAAAGCTTCCACATCCTTCTTATAATGTGGTGACCAGAACTGTACGCAGTACTCCAAGAGCGGCTGCACCAGAGTTTTGTACAGCTTCACCATAACCTCTTGGTTCTGGAACTCGATCCCTCTATTAATAAAAGCTAAAACACTGTATGCCTTCTTAACAGCCCTGTCAACCTGGGTGGCAACTTTCAAGGATCTGTGTGCATGGACACCGAGATCTCTCTGCTCATCTACACTACTAAGAATCTTACCATTAGCCCTGTACTTTCCCTTCTGGTTACTCCTACCAAAGTGCATCACCTCACACTTGTCTGCATTGAACTCCATTTGCCACCTCTCAGCCCAGCTCTGCAGCTTTCTATGTCTCTCTGCAACCTACAGCATCCTTCGTCACTATCCACAACTCCACCGACCTTAGTGTCGTCTGCAAATTTACTAACCCATCCTTCTACGCCCTCATCCAGGTCATTTTAAAAAATGACAAACAGCAGTGGACCCAACACCGACCCTTGCGGTACACCACTAGTAACTGGTCTCCAGGATGAACATTTCCCATCAACTACCACCCTCTGTCTTCTTTCAGCAAGCCAATTTCCAATCCAAACTGCTGCATCTCCCACAATTCCGTTCCTCCGCATTTTGTACAATAGCCTATTGTGGGGAACCTTATCAAAAGCCCCTCACGTCTTTTTAAAATCTTTCTCCTCTCACCTTCTCCTTATAATTTAAACTTTCCATTTCTGGCAACACCCTCGTAAATCTCTTCTGAACCGTCACCTGTTTAATAACACTCTTCCAGAACAGGGACACCGGGACTGCCCTACATCAAGAACATATCAGAACTGACAGCGAGACTCCTATGACCACGAGAAATCATGGTAGCGCACAAGCCGACAGCTACTCTACAGTAATGAACTTTCCTTAATATCGGTACACGCAGATAATGAAGGCCATCAGTTTAACTGGGACAATGTAACCATGGTAGCCCAAATGAAACAGACATGCATGGGAATTCTTAGAGGCATGGTTCTCAACCCATAATGCAATCAACAAACATATGGAATTGGACCCCGTGTACAAACCCCTACGGAACAAAACCGGAAATGACACGACTCACCATAATGGACCAGACAGTGTAAACCCTAAGTGGAGTAGCACAACATTGCTTCATCAAAGGCCTCACTGATGCTGTTACCTGGCATGGTGACGAAAACAAGCCAGCTTGGCGAACAAGTTAATGACCTCACCTGTAACCTGAGCTATGGAACTTTGCTAAATCCTTAACTGAAATATGGCAGTTCCAGACAATGTGGCACACAGTCAATACTGCAGTGAGCTATTAATAATGTGCTAAAGCCTCTGGAGTGAAACTTCAACACTTCACTCAAGAACAATCTCACTTAGATACTACTGTTCAAACCAGGCTGGTACCTTTTACAGTACTGGATTACCAGGTGGATAGCATTTTTTTTCTAATTTAACTGATTTATCTAATTAACATGTCCAGAGATGTTAGAACACACTTCTGAAGCAGGTGGGATTTGAACCTAGGTCTCTCATTTCAGGGGTAGGGAGACTGCCACTGCACAAAAAGAGGGCCCTAAAAACCTACTGCACCTGGTATACCAGGCAACCTCCCATCCAAGTACAAATTGGGCCTCAGTCTGCTTAGCTTCTTAGATCAAGCATTTTTTAGATTAATCTGTTGGCATTACTGTTGAGGAAGAATCAGGAACACCTGGTTCTTTTCAGTAGAACTCAGAAGGTTAAGAGATGTTAGAGGTCTCTTATATCAGTAGAGCTGACTAATTTCACCTGTTCATTTTATAAGTATTAGGGTCATCAACAGAATGTAGAGTTCAGGGAAATTGTTCTATTCACGAAAGTTGTTAGCACATGAATACTCTGTCAGAAATTGGTGCAATCACAAGCAATTGTAGGTTTTGCAAGGGGCATTGAGTTAATCAATTTGTTTTTTAATATTATGAGGAAAAGATTGAGAATTGGGACTAAATGGCAGACCCAATATTGGCATGAGGACCTATTGGCCTTCAGTGCTATAAATTCTAAGATGTTTCTACACACAAATAGAACTATTTCATGAATACTCTGTGGCCATATCTTTTGGCTTGAGGATGTTTATCAACATTGAAAACTGGTACAACAAATTCCAGAGAGTTGTAGTTAAACAAAGCAATTAAGATTGTGCCATTTGCTATGTCTCTACAGGTTAAGGTGGAGAAATCTCATTGTTGCAGTGAGTGCTTTTCTGCAAAAGAATGAATATCCAAGTTGGACAGATGGGAAGTCACTTGCAAAAGTATCCATAAGAATTTTTAAAATGATGTTTTACAAGCTTTAAATGTGTTTTGAGAGTCCACACTGCAAAATCTCTCAGAACAGCTCATGAAAATCCATGTGGTAATGTAGCTTGTATATGTTGCACACGGTTGGGCTATCAAACTGGAGATAGGTAGTGTGAAAAAAGACTCTTATACTTGAATAAATGGTTTTGTATTTTACAGTGTGATAGTCACAAATTATTTGCTGTGAACTTGCTTTCAACTAAGAAATATTGCCTACCAACTTAGAATTGCACATTTCCTACTCTTAAGCAACTTACTTTCAAAGTGAGATTTTATTCAAATGGATTATCGAGTAAACTTGTTTGTTGCAAACAAGACACCTATGCAGTGACTGTCGTCTCAATTTGCGCGCTACAGGTTATTGAAGCAGGCTGGATGTAGAGGGTAATTTGTGCTGAGTGCCAACAGCATTGGCTACAGGCCAGACAATCAAGGCTGCATTAATGTTAACTCCTGTTCAGCTGCTTTAGTAGAAGCCTTGTAAAATTATTCCTTTTGTGTCGCTGATATGTTCACTGCAGTCATACCCAGTGGTTAAAAAGGAAAATATTAATTCCCTTTACTCCTCTGCCCTGAAGATACTGCCTGTTCTTTCAGATAAAAGTAAATAAACAATGAATTTTGAACTGGACCAATTTGCTTTTATTATCTTGTGGAGAGAAACCAACAAATATATGTTCACAACGTAAAATGTGTGCAGGCCCATTATATAAAACTGATGGTTCCAAGGAACTAAGAGTTTATAACCATAACCTTTATTTTTGACTGTGGATTGAATTGTAAAAAGGATTTTTAAAACCAAAGTACCCAAAATACAATTATTGAAGCTCATCATCAACCATGTTTACATTGCTGCATTGTTCAAGTAGTTTCTATAGGCTAACACTAGAGGGTGAAGTGAAATTCGGCTGGCAACAAGGGGCTGATTTCATTGTGGAATTGTGACCAAATAGCACAACAAAATCCATCAGTCTTACCATAACTGTTGGTTAAGCAATTGGGTAGCTGAACAGCTTGTGGGTGTGAACAAATACTAACAGAAGCATTCAAACCTCTGGAAAAGGAGGTGGTGTATCTTTCTCTCCAGCAAAATAACTAAAACGTGAAGAAAGCCAGGTTTTTTCCCCTTCACCTATTGCTATAATCTGAGCCTTTTAGTCAGTAACAAAGAGACTTTGCAATTAATGTACCAACTGCCTGTGTCTCTGGGGGGAAGAATGGAAAGAACCTGGAGAAAAGGAATTGAAGGACAGAAATTCCAAACAAAACGATTATCTCAGCAAACTCAGCGAGCTGGGGTCATTAAACTGCTTCCCCAGTTTTTCCTCCCTCTGTCATAATACCAGTGCTTTTGTGTCTGTATGTGTGCGTGGGAGCACGGAGGTTTTCTTAGTACAGGATGAGAGCTCCATTTTATCAGCAGTTTATAGTTGAGGGTCATAGATAAGGTGAATAGCCAAGGTCTTTTCTCCTGGATAGGGGAGTCCAAAACTGGAGGCATGGGTTTAACTTGAGAGGGAACTGAAAGGGACCTGAGGGGCAACATTTTCACAGAGGGTGGTGTGTATTTTGCAACGAGCTACCAGAGGAAGTGGGCCAGCACAGTTACAACATTGAAGAGATATTTGGTCGGGTATGTGGATAGGAATGGTTTAAAGGAATATTGGCCAAGTGCAGGCAGATGGGACTTTAAGAAACCTGGTCGGCATGGCCGAGTTGGGCTGAAAGGCCCACTTCTTTGTTATATGACCCTCTGTTTAGCTGTGGTTAGAATCCATTTATTTGTAATAAATAGTCGTTCTCGTGCAGTGCAAAAATCTGATCAGTTTTTTATTTGTTAAATTTACTTTTGAGAGGTTGGTAAATTGGGGTGTTTTATATATTTTAATAAAACCTTTAACCTTTGTGATGACTGGGAACAGCAGAATTTAAATTCTGGTGCACTTACCCCAGTGAGGCGTTACAGTGGTATTAGTTGGTTTCCACATATCATCTCTGCACAACGGTAGATCAGATATTCTGGATAACAATATCCCAAACGTCGGACTTAAGTGGAGAACAAATATGATTGAGACTTTTCTCCTCTAGGGATATGCTTCTTTGAATCAACTGATTTTGCTTAATTGTGAAATCTAATTGAATGAACAAAAGTGCCAAGTTAGCACTAAGATTGAAGAGAATAGAAAAGCAAAATGATCTAAGTCATCAAGTAGTAAGTGGGTAATAGCAATATTCTAAGAACCTGTCAATATTAAGATAGAGGGGAAACTAAAAGAGGTAAGAGTTTCAGTCTTGAGGACCAGGCAGATATTTTTGATAACAAAGTGTGGAGCTGGATGAACACAGCAGGCCAAGCAGCATCAGACCTTTTCTGATGAAGGGTCTAGGCCCAAAATGTCAGCTTTTGTGCTCCTGAGATGCTGCTTGGCCTGCTGTGTTCATCCAGCCTCACATTTTATTATCTCGGATTCTCCAGCATCTGCAGTTCCCATTATCTCTGATATTTTTGATGGTTTGTTCAGTTGTTTTGACATCTTTTGAACATAGGGACAAGGAAGTGCGTGAACAGCAGCGTATTAAGTACAGGGTCTGATCAAGAAAATTTTATGCTGTATTTTTCCATAGCTCTGGAAAACTAGATAAACAAGTTTTGACATGTTGGAGGCTAAAAATAGAAGGGTTAATAATCAGGCAGAATATTTTCCAAGTTATGGTGAAAGTATGACAGGGAAGCCACATGTATGTGCAGTTTACAAATCTTGGTCTGGATCAGTGTACCGCACAGTTGAGAATCGTTGAATGGAAAGTTGCATTTGGATGAAGGAGCAATGAGTTTCTTTAGCACTGGGTGAGACAGTTAATTTCCATCTGAAGTCAAAAGTAACTTTAAGATTATCAATGAATGACGAGTGAAGATAGTAAATGTAAAAGATGGCAGCTACTGATTAAGCTTGCAACATGGATAAACAATTTATCCTTTTGAGGACTCAGCTATTGGCAAGAATAGGTATTGAAATGTAATAATTCATTCATCAATGCTGGTAGTACCATGACCAAAAATGATTAACTTTGCCAGCAAGGCCTGTCCCCATAAATGAACAGCCTCTGAAAAACACCAGAAATGTCCAAAGATGAATAGTCAATGGCTGCAGAAACCTTTTGAAAGGAAGTTGAATGACCAGTCACAAAGCTTAGTTACAAACCATTCCAGTGGTAACTTAAATGCAAGATGTTGGATTCAGTCAAAGGCTGTGAAGATGCCAACAGCAAAAGGTGAATCATTAAAATGTTCAGGTTGTTGTTATTCAATGAAATGACCATTCTTAAAAACAGCACTTGTAGGAGGGCCTGCTTTTAGGCACAGCCTTCACTATGGATAATAGGCAATAAATGCATAGTTAAAATGAAGCCACAGAAAAGTTGCTAAGGTTGTGAGTCTTGTGGACTGCTGTTCTTGGGTGCAACATCTAATGCCTTGAAAGTTTGAGAAGAGAAAGATGCAGAAAGGCACACAGGAAATAAAACATTTGGAGATGAGAAGAAAGCTCAAGAGAGTGAAAAAAGAATGTAGGAGAAAGGATCAAGAATGAAAGATATGGTAAAAGAGAACAGTTTTAGTTAAAAGCAGTGATAATGGGAACTGCAGATGCTGGAGAATCCAAGATAACAAAGTGTGAAGCTGGATGAACACAGCAGGCCAAGCAGCATCTCAGGAGCACAAAAGCTGACGTTTCGGGCCTAGACCCTTCATCACAGAGGTGGATGGGGAGAGGGTTCTGAAATAAATAGGGAGAGATGGGGAGGTGGACTGAAGATGGAGAGAAAAGAAGATAGGTGGAGAGTATAGGTGGGGAGGTAAGGAGGGGATAGGTCAGTCCAGGGAAGACGGACAGGTTAAGGATGCGGGATGAGGTAGTAGGTAGGAAATGGAGGTGCGGCTTGAGGCGGGAGGAAGGGGTGGGTGAGAGGAAGAACAGGTTAGGGAAGCGGAGACAGGCTGGGCTGGTTTTGGGATGCAGTGGGGGGGGGTGAGCTGGGCTGGTTGTGTGGTGCAGTGGGGGGAGGGGACGAACTGGGCTGGTTTTGGGATGCAGTGGGGGAAGGGAGATTTTGAAGCTTGTGAAGTCCAAATTGATACCATTGGGCTGCAGGGTTCCAAGCGGAATATGAGTTGCTGTTCCTGCAACCTTCGGGTGGCATCATTGTGACACGGCAGGAGGCCCATGATGGACATGTCGTCTGAGGAATGGGAGGGGGATTAAAATGTTTTGTGTTTGGGAGGTGCAGTTGTTTGTTGCGAACTGAGCGGAGCTGTTCTGCAAAGTGGTCCCCAAGCCTCCGCTTGGTTTCCCCAATGTAGAGGAAGCCACACCGGGTACAATGGATACAGTATACCACATTGGCAGATGTGCAGGTGAACATCCGCTTAATATGGAAAGTCATCTTGGGCCTGGGATGGGGGTGAGAGAGGAAATGTGGGGGCAAGTGTAGCACTTCGTGCGGTTGCCGGGGAAGGTGCCGGGTGTGCTGGGGTTGGAGAGTGTGGAGCGGACAAGGGAGTCACGGACAGAGTGGTCTCTCCGGAAAGCAGACAAGGGTGGGGATGGAAAAATAGCTTGTGTGGTGGGGTCGGATTGTAGATGGCGGAAGTGTCAGAGGATGATGCGTTGTACCCGGAGGTTGGTGGGGTGGTATGTGAGAACAAGGGGGATCCTCTTGGGATGGTTGTGGCGGGGGCGGGGTGTGAGGGATGTGTGGTGGGAAATGCGGGGGACGGGGTCAAGGGCGTTCTCGACCGCTGCGGGGGGAAAGTTGCGGTCCTTGAAGAACATGGACATCTGGGATGTGCGGGAGTGGATAGCCTCATCTGGGTGCAGATGCGGTGGAGGCAGAGGAATTGGGAATAGGGGATGGAATTTTTGCACGAGGGTGGGTGGGAGGAGGTGTATTCTGGGTAGCTGTGGGAGTCAGTGGGCTTGAATTGGACATCAGTTTCTAGCTGAGATGGAGACTGAGAGGTCCAGGAAGGCGAGGGATGTGTTGGAGATGACCCAGCCCAGCTCTTCCCCTCCCCCCACTGCATCCCAAAATCAGCCCAGCCTGTCTCCGCTTCCGTAACCTGTTCTACCTCTCACCCATCCCTTCCTCCCACCTCAAGCCGCACCTCCATTTCCTACCTACTAACCTCATCCCGCCTCCTTGACCTGTCCGTCTTCCCTGTACTGACCTATCCCCTCCCTACCTCCCCACCTATACTCTCCTCTCCACCTATCTTCTTTTCTCTCCATCTTCAGTCCACCTCCCCGTCTCTCCCTATTTATTTCAGAACCCTCTCCCCATCCACCTCTGTGATGAAGGGTCTAGGCCCGAAACGTCAGCTTTTGTGCTCCTGAGATGCTGCTTGGCCTGCTGTGTTCATCCAGCTCCACACTTTGTTATCTTAAGTTAAAAGCAGTTGGTTCCAAAGCTGCGAGCAACATAAGGCAACAAGCTGATACAATTACAACTAAAACATAATTTGAGGCAAGAAGGCATTCCCATCCTGTTTGAGTTCCTGGGATCCAAATTGGCAAGTATATATTTTATACTCTGAGATCTATAATTGCACTGTCATATTGTGCGTATTTCTGGAGTTTTAAAATCCATTCTGGATAGAATGCCTTTGAACCCGTGTAGTTTTCTGCTTGTTGGTTGGCCAATCCTTTGCAATTAAGATGATGAGAAGGCCGATTAATAAGTTATAAATTGAGAACAGAGAGTTACAGTGAATGATTAAAATTTTATTTTGAAGGCACCAAAGGAAATTGCAGCAGAGGCATTGATGGCAGGCCTCTCAAATTTCCGAATTCCATTTGAGTCATCCTGTCTACTGTTGTCACCTGAGTCGTTCTATCAAAGCTTTCTGGGTAGGTTTGTTTCCACAAGTAGAATTGCCCAAGTTTTGCGTTGCTATGCTTACGCTGTTTTATTCTAGTGTGGACTTGACTTTGGGGCACAACTGGACAGGTTTGGGGAATTGGGCGGGGGCTGTGACTGGAACAGTGCCAAGCCCTGGGAGACAACTTTATGCGCGAGGTCAGGTAAGCACACTCAAGAGTCATGCAAGCAGGTGTACAAAAGCACACAAGGGTGCAGAGCCATGCTCAGGGTTGGGAAAGGTTGTAGTCATTCCCCAAGAGGTCATCAATAGCTGCAGATGGATCACCAGGAAAGGTAGGGGAGGAGCTAGAAATTATGACAAAACACCAGATGTCCTTTAAAACATGAGAAGGTTCTGCAGATTGGTATTCCAGAAAGATGAAATGAATTGGGCCAAAAATGACCATTTGAATCAATCCGCACTGAAACCATGTCGTCTGTTGCTTCAGTTGTAAGTAAATTCCACACCAATATGAAATGACATGGGGGTATATAATCAGCGCAAATACAAATACTTTTGTAGGTTGACTGTAATTCAGTGACTTATTAAGAATCATGAGAAATAATTTCCAGGCAGCTATTCCTTTACCTGTAGTGGGAAGGGTTTAGGGCATCAGTATAGTGATGGATACAGATACATAGATTACATCCTGTTGGTTTGTCTTTGAGATGCACATTTGATACATCTGTAAGTAGAGAATGTTGTTAGCTTTGAGCTGGATCTTTCTAACGTTGGAGACTTTGAGGGGGTTGCTTGGAAATAACTGTTTTCTGTAATGTCCCATTTTAAAAAAAAGCAACTTTTATTTTTAAAACGTAGCCCACAAACTGCATTGTCAGGTTTTACATTCAAAACAGGTACTGCTTGCTAACAAATTTCAAGGTAGTGTACAACATTGAGAACAACTAGGCTTATAATCTTTATTAAATAAACCACAATATACTTTATAAAATATATATCAAGTAGAATCTTTTGTCATTATCAAAGTAAAAAAAGGGGTAATTTTACCACCATTTACTGGCAGCAGACTAAGTAACGGAAGTTGAGGTACATGCAACTTTCTGTCTGCAAAGAGAGACCATAGGCCCATGAAATTCCCATTAAGCGCTGGTAATAGTCATACGAATAAAATTACCTCAGTGTGTAAGTAAAAAAACAAGGGTAATATTTCCAAACCACACACACACACTCACGCACACTCAGGGAGTCACTGTCACCCGCCAAGTGGGAACAGCAGCAGCGCCGTCCTCATTGTCTCGTCACTCCACCTTCACAGTCTTCCCTGCCTTCCCGATGATCAGGCTGAGCCAGTAAACCTGAGGAGTCATCAGCATGGCGTTACCGAAGGTGCAGTGCAGGGGGATGCGGAAGGGGACAAGGTGGGCAGGGATCCCATACTGCTTGCCGTAGGCCCAGTACATGTAGGGGAACACGAGGATACGGCAGAGGAAGAATGTCGCCAACAGGATGACACCGTTGACCTTGTACAGCAATGTGTTCTGCTTTCTGAACTGTGTATACAAGACAAAAACAATATGGGTTATTTTTCTTCTTGATTCTTGTGCCTTGAAATAATGTATTGCAACTCTCTTTCTCGTCTTTTGTTGATACAGACCCGTTTGAGTATTTTGGCAAATGAGACAAACGGTGTACTGAGTTCGGCCAAGAACAGACATCCCAGGAAGAAATCTCCAAGGCCTTTTCTGTAATACTGCAAATGTTAAAAAAAGAGTTCTGGTGTTAAGTTACAGTTTGCTCAAAAAGAAATTAAGTTTTAGCAGGATTAGCCTATGCAGTGGAGGTAATAGGCATTTTAATTTTTGTCTTATATGGTAGGAACGAATTGTCTTCATTCTGGATGCTTCCTGGTCGCAGAAACATAGAAAATAGGACCAGGAGAAGGCTTTTCAGCCCTTTGAGCCCCCTCTGCAATTCAACAAGATCATAACTGATCCTCTATCTTAATATCATACTCCCCTAGATATTTTTAGCTTACACTTTTTTTTTAGATATGTTCAGTAATTTGGTATCCATTGTCTTCCGTGGAGAGTTCCTGAGCTCACCACCCTGTGAGTGAAGACATTTCTCTGATCTTGGTCTAAAGTAGCCTAACATGTATCCTGAGACCTTGACTCCTTGTACTGGAACCCCCCCGCCTCCCCTTCCCCACCCCACCTGAGGAAGCATCCCAACGTTTATTCACTCAGAGATAATAGGAACTGCCGATGCTGGAGTCTGAGATAGCAAGGTATGGAGCTGGAGGAACACAGCAGGCCAAGTAGCATCGAAGGAGCAGGAAAGTTGACGTTTTTGGTCTGGTTTTCCTGCTCCTCTGATGCTGCCTGGCCTGCTGTGTTCCTCCAGCTCCATACCTTGCTATCCTCACGTTTACTCCCTTCCCGCCCACACACCCTATCTTCAGCACATATACAAGCTTTTTCTAGCTAGTGTCAAGTTCTGATGATAGGGTCATTTGGCCTAAAATGTTAACTCTGCTTTCTCTGCACAGCTGCTGCCAGACCTGCTGAGTCTTTCCAGCAATTCCTGGTTTTGAGTTCGAGTTTGATTAATTGTTGTCACTTGTTCTGAGTTACAGGGAAAATTATTGTTTTGTCTAATGTCTTGATATCTGATCAATTCTAAGGAACACACCCCCTAATTTTTACACACAATAATTAGCTTGTCTTTGGTATTCGAGAAAATGCCCCAAACAAACAAAAGGAAACACAGAGACTATTGTTAAGAATGAGATTGTGGTAATACACGATAAAACAGGGCTAAGTCAGCATGGTTTCATCAAGGGGAGGTCATGCCTGACAAACCTGTTAGAATTCTTGAGGGAGGCAATCAGCAAATTAAACAAAGGAGAGCTAGTGGACATGATTCATTTGGATTTCCAGAAGGCCACTGACAAGGTGCTGCAAAGGAGGTTGCTAAAAAGGTCAGAAAAGATGATGTTAGGGACAAGGTACGGGCATGGATTGGCTGACTGGCAGAAGGCAGAGCGTGGGAATAAAGGGATCTTTTTCAGGATTACAGCCAGTGACTAGGAGGTGAACTTGTAGGTAGTGATGTTCCCATTGACATGCTGCCCTTGTCCTTCTAGATGGTAGAGGTCACTGGTTTGGAAGGTGCTTTTTATTGGGCCATAGGGTGTTTGGGGGTACAAAATTTGCAGTTTGGAGTGTGCTTATGAATTTCTGATTCTTGGCCCAGAATGTAGAAAAACTTGTACCATTCTGCAGTGTGACACAGGAAATATGACAGACAAGACTCTCTGTTTACAATGCAGTGGAATTATGAAATCTCACCACCACAATGGGGAAGCAGATGAGTAACAGCGTGAGATGATGTAGCACAATCAAGAAATTTTTCTTCAGAAAGTCTATCACAATGTTGGTGGATGAAGTCTTCAACCCATTGCTGTCTTTTGCCTTGTGCTTGAACCAGTGACACAGGTACATGGCGTAAATGTCATAAGCCATGTATGGTGCAGCAAACACCACGTAGTCTGTGGAAATCCAATGCCTGTAACAAACAGCAAATAAATAAGCTGCACACAGAACGAAAGAATGTCAATTGAAGTAATTAATTACCACACAAGATGGTATGTTTCCAGTTCTAAAACTGTTTACCTGGTGTACACCTATCAAGCCCAATTCAGCCTATTCTAACCACATCAGCAATCTGAAAAAGCACCTTCGGCTCCTTCTAATCCCTCACTCTTATCCCAAAGCCTGAAAAGAGTTTTCTCTTCAGCTACCTACGCAAAACCATTTTGAAGAGAGCACTACTAAATCTGTCTCCTGCACATGTGAAGGCAGTGAATTCTTGATCCTTCATGCCTCGCCTGTCCCACTGTGTTCAAAAAGATTTTCCCTGTTTGTGTCGTGTCTTCTGTCAATTGTTGTAAAAAGAAACAGTGCCACCTCATTCCCGACTTTTCTGCAAATGGTAGCAGCTGCTCTCTGCTCTGTCTAGACTGATGATTCTACAGACACTTATAAAATCTCCTCCTCAAATCTCCTTGACTTCTCTGAACAAAACAAACTCAGCCTCACTAATCTTAACTACAGAACTGAAATGTAAGCCCATCCCTGAAATCATACTGATCAATCTTACCCGCACCTTCTCAAAAGTGTTCACATTCTTCTTAAAATGCGGTGGCAAAAATTTGAGACCACACTCCAGTTGAGGCCAAACTACTGTTTTCTAAATGTTCACCACAACCTCCCTACTTTTGTCATCTATGCCTATATTTATAAAGCTCAGGATTCCAGATGGCATCTGTGAGTGAGAATGTCTACTTAGAATATTTTGTCCGCAATATCCTGAGTCATCGTGTTGTGTGGGTGGCAGCGTTCAATTGCTTCTTGCTAAAACAGGTACGGGAGGGGGGTGTAAAAGATTTTACTTGAGTCAGTTGGATTTGTTGATGTAACGCTTGAGCATTGGCCGAAGGGCAGAAAAGGTGAGTCATGACAGTTGCTTTATCATATCAGTGTTTATAATACAGAGTTTTGTATTCAGTTATGGGGAAAATATGAATTCATATTTACAGGAACACAATGCTGATCAGAGATTGATTTAGTATGTAAACTCTTGGACAATGGCTATGTCATAGATTATGAGTTATCCTGAAGGCAAAGATTCCAGTCTCGTTCCCTGAGTTATGCTGCGTTGGTCATCCCAGTTGAGACAGGTGTGTGGAGAATGTAATCGGTTTTAGGTTTTGATGAGTGACAATAGTTTTATTTAGTCATTCATGGAATATGAACATCACTGGCCTGCACAGCATTTATTGTCCATCTCTGTTTGCCCAGAGGGCAGTTTAGAGTCACCCACATTGCTGTGTGCCTGGAGTCACATGTAGGCCAGACCAAGCAAGGGCAGCAGTTTCCTTCCCTAAAGGTCATTAGTGAGCCAGATGGGTTTATTTATAACTGGCAATTGACATCAGTTTCACAGTCATCATTGGACTCTTAATTCCAAATCTCAGTTGAATTCAGATTCCACCATCTGCCACGGTGGGATTCAAACCCAGGTCCCCAGCACATTAACCCAGGGACTCTTGGCGGTGTCGGCGAGGTGGCAGTGGCAACAGAGCCAGGGCCTCCGTGGGCATTACTGTCATCATTGCTGTTCCCATTCAGGACTCCTTGAGGAGCAGAACACCTTGCAGACGGCTTGCAGAAATGCTGAAGCCATGCTTGAGACCCCAATTTGAACAGAAGACAAATTCGTAGTTAAGCAATTTCTTTTTGTCCTGTTTGTAACTCAACATGGTGCCAGATTGTGGTGACAAAACACTTTTCACTGTATTTTCGAGACATATGTGACAATAAATCATTCATTCATTCATTCCACCCAATAGAGGTCTTTATGGAAGATTTTAATAGAATGGACAGAGTGTGTTTGTATTGTGGAGAAGGGTGAGACTGTGGAGACCCTGAGTATTTACTGGTGACAAATAAATCAAATTGAGAATTCAGAACACCTTCACCCAGAGAATGTGGAACTCATTACCAGAGGGAGTATATATACTTTGAAAAGGAAAGTTAGATAACAACGTGAGGAAGAAGGACATGAAGGATTACACTAACACAGTTAGATGTGGCAAGATGAGAGAGGAGCTTCAGGAGAATGTACATGTCAGAACAGACCGGTTGGGCTTGTTTCTGTGCTGTATTTTCGATGTAGTAGACCATCTTTCTATGGTGGGACTGAGCTTATCTGACATTTGAACTCTCAAGACTGTTAACAAAGAGCTTCTTACCTGTCTTTCATCACATGCTTGCAGGAGGAAGTTATGATGAAGCCAGCGAATGCCGCCATGAAACCTTGCACAGAGGAAACAAATCTGCAGTTTCAAGAAAGAAGAAATGAAGCACGCCATGTAAATCTCAGGAAATTGAACATAGATGCTTCCATTTGCTGCTTGCTTAATCTGCTTACCTAGCAGCAGTTACTGCCGCAGCATGGTATGCGAAACCCTACCAAAAATGACTTGGCATCACCCAAGAGAGACAGTAAGAACTGCCGATGCCGGAGTCAGAGATAACACAGTGTGGAGCCGGAGGAAAACAGCAGGCCAGGCAGCATCAGAGGAACAGGAAAGCTGATGTTTCGGGTCGGGATCTGAAGAAGAGACCTGGTTCGAAATGTCAGCTTTCCTGCTCCTCTGATGCAGCCTGACCTGCTCTGTTTCTCCAGCTCCACACTGTGTTGTCATCACCCAAGTTATGTGATTTTCTGATATGTCTCACCTGATACAATTGGTGTTTGCATGAAGAACTGGCGATGGGGCAGGAGTGAAATAAAAATAGCCAGGGTACATAATATTATGGGACTCAGGAAAGCTGCAAATTGATTGATGGTGGAATATTTGGGGATTTTCAAGCTTGCGAACAGGATTCAGCAGTTCCTGATGATATACAAACTCTGTCACATAGCCTGCTGGACTTGGTCATAAATGGTTTCAATGCCCACTTCAGACTGAGTTCACACTTTAGCACACAAATTGGACGCTAACGCTTTTTCATGTTGCTGAGGAAGCCAAATGGATAGAACACCTGAACCAAATCTGTGTTCTGAATGCAGGGGTTTGCGTGGTGCGGTAGTAGTGTCCCTACTTCTGAGCCAGGAGGGCTGGGATCAAGTTCTGTCTGCTCCAGAGATGTGTAATAACAACAATGAACTGAAAATATCTAAAAATCTAATAATCTAAGTGTGTCTTCAATAGTAAGCTTTAAAATGTAGCATCACTACACCTCGACCTTTCAATTTAGTAGTTCCTTTCCAGTAGGGTACGAGCAATCTTCACTTTAATAATTATATTAGAGACATTGAGTTGTACAGCATGGAAACAGACCCTTCACTCCAACCAGTCCATGCTGACTATAAGTCCAAATGAAACTAGTCCGACCTAGCGGGTTTAGAAATGACTTACCAGGATGTTGCCGTGAATAGACGGTTTGATTTATAAGGAGAGGCTGGATAAGCTGGTATGTTTTTCACTGGAGCATAGTAGGTTTAGAGGTGACTTTATAAAGGTTTATAAAATAATGAGGTGCGTAGATAGGGTTAATGATAGGTGTCTTTTCCCTAGGATGCAGAATTTCAAATCAAGGGGCACATTTGTAACATGAGAAAGATTTCAAAAGAGACACGAGAGGCAATATTTTTACACAGAGAGTGGTTTGTGTGTGGAATGAACTTCCAGAGGAAGTGGTGGATGCAGCTAAAGTTACAGCATTTGAAAAACATTGGGCTAAGTACATGATTAAGAAATGTTGGAGGAATATGGGCCAATTTCAGGCAGTTGGGACTAGCTTAATTTGGGATGATAGTCATCGGCATAGATTAGTTGGACTGAGGGTCTGTTTCCATGATGTAGGATTCTATGACTATGACTCTACATGATTAATAGATTCTCAACACCTATAAAAAAACACATGATTTTAGAAAGTGAGTCAAATTGAATTGCAGAGTTAACGAATAAAGCGATGTTGAATCAGTAGATTGTGTTTTTAGATTTTTGAAGAAGTGTCATGTTATCGTGTACGCAATAATTTGCATGTTCAGCGCTGACGGACGCCATTCCAGGAACAGCAGAATAGTTTTCCCCTTTTGGCTGTTGGTGTCGTGTAATGGAGGAAAATCATATAAAATCATTGTGAGGAAAGCATTAACAAACTCTCCTCTTTCAAAAATAAACGGTCAGTTGCTGAAATCAGCCAGAGAGAAAGTCTGGTTTTCTTTCCTGGGACAAATAAACCAGAATTGGATGTCTTCAAAGTTTTCTCCCAGAGTATTACATTTTGATTAACTGACTGTAAGAAGTATATGCAAATCTGACCCCAATGTTGCTTTGCCTTACCACTGATTGCACCACACTTTTAGAGTAAGGATCAGCCCAACTTCTGGCATGTTGCTTCTGTGGAATAAGGAACCTTAAAAAGTACCAGTGTTTATATATAAAACTGGTTGCACGGCATCAATTTTAGAGCCACTTCGTCAATTTTAATAATCATTCCAAATGTTTCATAATGAAGTCACTGTCTCTATGAATAACACACAATGCCTCAGCGAAGTACTGTGGCTATTACTTCATGCGTGTTGCATTTTTTGCCACTGAATAATAGATGATTTTCAGGATGTAACACACTAATTTTCTTTCAAGATAGCCACCTGAAATTTGTTTGCCAAATTAGTATGAATGGCGAGAGTCAAGGCAATGGTAGTGTAGTGGCAACATTACTGCATGAGTAATCCAAGCACCCAGGTTAATGCTGTGATGCCACAATTTCAGTGATGTTCAGTAGCATTTTAAATTCAATAAACAAAGCTGAATTAAAAATGTTAATCCATTTGTGACCATGATAAATATCATCGGTTGTTGTTGGGTGAGGGGTGGGGGTGGTTTGCAAAATAAATCTTGTTTGCTAATATACTTTGGGGTAAGGAAATCTGCTGCCTTTACCTGGTCTGGCCTACATGTGACACCATTTGATTGCCTCTTGACTATCCTCTGAGATAGCTCAGTAAATGATTCTGTTCGGGGCAATTAGGAATGGGTAACAAATACTTCCCTCACCAGTGACACCCACAACCCGTGAAAGAATAAAGAAAATTATTAACTGCAAGTAAGGTCGTAAATGGAGTTTAAGGTAAGATCATCACGCTGAAAGCTGCCCCTGCCCACGAAATTGGCCAATATCTGCCAACTAGAATAACATGCCTAGTGAGTTACTGCTTTCTTGCTCTTCAAGCTAAGCACCTTTTATTATATTGGAAGCAATAGGCACCTTTTAAATGTTAAAAAAATGAGAAAACTGCCTAATATACACCAATGTAACAACTAAATTTTTGTTACAAATGCTTATTTTTTAGGGCAAGTCTGTTTTTAGCTTTGTTAATAAAGCAGAAGTTCGCAAAGCATATTGAGGATCTTTTTTTCATGCAGTGTGGTTAAAAATTTATTTTATTCTTTCATGGGATGTGGGCAGCACAGGTGAGGCCAGCATGTTTTTGCCCCGCCCTAATTGCTAAGCTTTCATAGGAGTTGCCATGGGACTGGAGTCACATGTATGTTAGACCAGATTAGGGAGGCAGACTTCCTTCACTGAAGAAAATTAATGAACCAGATTGGCTTTTGCAACAATTCCATGATTGTCTCATAATCACCATTACTGATAAAGAGCTTTCAGGTTTTTATTCCACCTAGCGCTGTGCCAGGATTTGAATCTTTGTCCTCAGAATATTAACTTGAACATCTGGATTATTACATTCTTCCACTATACCACCAGTTCACTTTAGGCTGCCAGATCGTGGAAGATTTTACTTTTGGATTCTGCCAAAACACACGGTGCAGAAATATGCAATATAGAACTAGAGGAACACAGCAGGTCAGGCAGCATCAGAGGAGCAGGGAAGTTCATGTTTTGGGTCAGGACCCTTCTTCAGAAATCCCAACTCAATCCAAAACGTCAGCTTTCCTGCTCCTCTGATGCTGCCTGGGCTGTTGTGTTCCTCCAGGCCCATACTGTGTTAGCTCTGACTCCAGTATCTGCAGTCCTTGCTATCTCTGAACAGAAATGCATACCATAATTTCACTTTGGAAAACTAGTTTTATTTCAATCCTCCACATTTTATTTTCAGTGCCAGAGAGGTTGATTGGAAGTAATTAATTTATCATTAAAAGGATATATAGAATTGAAACAATAAGTCTGGTGTGAACAGGTTTTGTCTGTATCTTACATGCAGGTGTTTCCATCAATAGCTTCCATCAGTTTCTAAAAGCCCACATTAACCTTGACTCCCATATTTCTTCTGACCTAAATTACAAGAGCATTTTGCATTAAACCTGATGTCCACCTGTAGTTTTTATTTCGGATTCCCTTTTAGTTTCCTGTTTTGATCTTCCTTTGCTGTTCTTTGTACCTCTCACACCCTCCTAGCTTCTCATGATTCCTTACATGGAATGTTAGCCTTTATTACGAGGGGACAACGATTGAAAGGGGACGAAGTTGAGCTGCAAACACTTCAGGTGTTCAGTGCATTTTAACAGTGAGGCAAACAAATGTCACATTCATTCAGTTTAGCAGCTAGGCACAGCTCAGGCAGCAACAACCTTTTGAATATTTACATTTAACTTGAAATCTATTCTTTATTTGAAATGGCTCTAGCATTTCCACATAAATAATTGTCAATACTATTGCCTCACCATTATTTTTGTGGCTAAAAATCAACTTATTGTAAATTCACACATTCCAAACTTTTGTCCATACTTTATGGTTAGACTTTTAAATCTTGTACCAGTTTAGTTTAGTGCTAATGTTGTGTAAGCTACAGGCTTATATTGATGTTATCAGATCTTAGAGTGGTATTAACTTATTAGTACAAACAGGTTGATCTCCCGCAACTTATCACCAAGAAAAGTCAAACACTTCAGCCAGAAATAGAGATAGTACCTGAAACATCAGTTTTCCTGCTCCTCTGATGCTGCGTGGCCTGCTGTGTTCCTCCAGCTCCACACTGTGTTATCTCAGCCAGAAATACATTTGAGAGCTGCGCACACAAGGGATTCATGCAGGAAATTTGAGTTGGGGTTCTAAGCAGATCCTGCGTGATCTTACTGAATGATGGAGCAGGCTCCAGTGGCGAAATGACCAGTTTTCATTGAGGGTCATACAGCATGGAAGCAGACCCTTCGGTCCAACCAGTCTGTGCTGACCATCATCCCAAATTAAACTGGTCCCACCTGCATACGTTTGGCCCAATCCCTCCAAACCTTTCTTAGTCATGTACATATCTAAATATCTTTTAAAAGTTGTACCCACATCCACCACTTCCTTTGGAAGTTCATTGTACACATGAACCACTCTCTGTTAAATAAAAATTGCTCCCGTGTCTTTTTGGATCTTTCTCTTCTCACCTTAAAAATATGCCTCCTTGTTTTGAAATTACCCATCTTAGGGGAGATACACCTGCCATTCACCTTATCTATACCCTTCACTATTTTGTAAACCTCTACAAGGGACACCTCTAAACCTCCTACACTCCAAAGAAAAATGTCCCAGCCTATCCTTATGACTCAAACCATCCATTTCCAGCAACATCCTGGTGAATCTTTTCTGAACCATCTCCAGCTTATTAATCTCCTTCCTATAGCTGGGCACAGTATTCCACAAGAGGCCTCACCAATGTCCTGTACAACCTCAACATGACGTCCTAACTCCTTTTCTCAAAGGTCTGAGCATCAAATTTCTTATATTCTTGACACCTATTGAGCTACGATAATTTTCCTGGAAGTGCAGCAGGGTCTCCATTAATGCACAGAAACAAAATTTCCACCAGACAGCAAACATTTGATAAGTAAAATTACCACAGTCTTAGCAGACCACAGGGGCTGCTCTCTCTTAGACAGACAGAGACACTACGGGGGGGTGGCGGAGTGCTTTAATCCAAGGATCACCACACTTCAGGTGAGGGCTGGGATTAAGGAGAGTCCTTCAGCTGGTGTAGGAATTGAACCCAGACTGCTAGAGTCACCCTACATCCCAAACCAGCCATCCAGCCAACTGAACTAACACCCTTTTTTTTGGCCTCGCCGCTAATATCTTTGCCAGTCAACAGTCTCTTCAACTCCCCCTTTAAATTATTCAATGGCCCTGCTTCCCTGGATATGACAATTCCACAGACACCAATCTTCCCAGATCCAGCTTCTACCCGCATTGTTCTGGGAGCAGATCGTCATGTTCCAAGCTGAGGGCTGGAATTGCTGACAGAGGCAGGAAGCCGAGGCTAGATGATGCCTGTCAACATTGCTTGGCACACCATCTGATCGCAGTGGGTCAAGCCTCAGCAGTCAGAAGGGAACAGAATTACCACAAGTGCCAGCCAGACCGCTTCGAGCACCGAGCCATCGATTGGCATCTCAAACACATTGTTAGGATAAAAATAAAAACCCATACACATCTGCACTCGGGGGAAGGTGATGGGGGGGGCATTAATTGCCCTGGCTAATAGCAAGAACTGCAGATGCTAGAGTCAGAGACAACAGTGTGGAGCTGGAGGAACACTGCAGGCCAGGAAGCATCAGAGGAGCAGGAAAGTTGACATTTCGGGTCGGGACCCTTCTTCAGAACTGACTGGATGATGGCTCTGTTATTGAACCTTCTTAGTCTGTACTCCAGGGCCGACCCATTGCAGGTTCAGGGCCTTTACAGGTCAGATCTGGCATTGCAGCTTAACATGCAATTATCATTCCATTCTCAGAAAGCCCCAAAACACCCTACAGCCCAGGGCTTTTCATTTCTAGATTTGAAGTACAGCCTATTATTTTGCAGACAAACCAAGTTACAGCCAGCAAGTTCCATTAGAACTGTGATGGCGAGATGGGGAGAAATATGTTCACCTCGAGTGGAGAGCCTGTGGAATTCTCTGCTGCAGAATAACTGAATGGAATTGAATATTGAATGTTCTCGAGGAGTTAAGATCTGTTTCTTAGGGCTAAAGGAATCAATCAGGGCAGCACGGTGGCTCAGTGGTCAGCACTGCGGCCTCACAGCACCAGGGACCTGGGATCAATTCCAGCCTTGGGGTGACTACCTGTGTGGTGTTTGCACATTCTCTCTGTGTCTGCGTGGGTTTCCTCCCACAGCCTAATGGTGTGCAGGTTAGGTGGGTTGACCGTGATTAATTACCCATAGTGCGCAGGCTAGGTGAGTTAGCTGTGGGAAATGTGGGTTACGGGGATGTGGTGGGGTCTGGGTAAGATCTTGTTCAGGAGAAAGGTGTGGACGCAAGGGGGCTGAATGGCCTGCTTCTCCACTGTAGAAGTTCTACGGCGATTTCAATGGGAACAGACTACTGAGTTGGATGATCACACCGAGTTCAGGAGCAGACTCAGAGGGCTGAATGGCCTACTCCTGCTCCTATTTTCCAGGTTTCCATGTCCCATTAACGAAGGAGATGCCCTGGCAGTTGGTAAGAAATCAGAAACAGTCCCGTGAGCTGCAGCAGGCATTTGAAAGCAGCTGTGGCACTCTGTGTAAAACATTTCCTGCCTCATCGTCAAGGTGTAACTTTTGCAGGACGAAGCGGAGTGCGGGAGGGAAAGATCCCATCGCTTAGAAGGTGGCACAGCAAAGAAATGGTTAGAAATTGGGGTCAATTCACTTGAATCAGCCGGGGAACGGGGAAAAACTGCAAGCCCCTAAGAAGAAATAAGACCTCCCCCCCTCCCCACTAGAACAGTATAAAGTAACGAAGGATGCAATTACCTGACACTGATGTTGACCGTGTCTTCATCTGTTAACTTTGGGAAGTTTTTCTGCAAGGATCTCTGGATGAGGATGAACAGACAGGGGAAGAAGAGGCAGCCCAGTGCGAGGAGGTGCCACATTGTTGAGATCTAAGCCCTGGGCTGCTGTGTGATGATTGTCTATCTCTCGGTTCTGGGTAACACCAGATATCACCATCTCTTCACCTGATATTCAAATAAGAACCACACCTCCTGCCCAGCTCCGAGGTCCTTCCGCAAACCGAAACATGAGATTGGGAAAGAGAGAGACGTCTGAGTTCCTCAACAGTGAAGGGAAAAAAAACCCAATCTAACCTGCGCCACCTAAGGGCGCAATATATTTTCAAAAATTATCTGTAACAATACTATTTCCTCGACTCCGCTTCTGTCTGCAATCGTGAACTTTGCATGCATTACCAGGTCAATTTCTATGCCATGTGCATCCGACTCATTCAATATCCCACACGCAATCTCCCCTCCAAGCAGAAACTTCTAAATCCTAATCTGGCCAGAAATGAATTGGGAAACGGGGCCAGAAATGAATTGGGAAACGGGTCGACAAAGTAGTTGGGGAAGTCGTCCCACCTTACTCCAGTCAACACGATCTTCCAAAGGTCTCCAGACTCGAAACATTTAACTCTCTCTCCACAGACCCTGCCGACCTGCTGAGTTTGTCCTGCTTTTGCACCCCCCCCCCCCCGAATGTGACCTGCTTTCGTTCTTTAAATCTGAACTTTACTCCCCCTCCCCAATTTGTCCTTCATTCTTAAGAAACACTTTGAGCAGAATAAAACAAAGAATTGCGGATGGTGGAAATCTGAAACATAAACAGAAATTTCTGGAGAAACTCAGCAGGTCTGGCAGCACCTGTGGAGAGAGAAGCAAAGTTAATGTTCAAGTTCTGAAGCAAGGTCACACTGATCTTGGACCAAAACTCTGCTTCTTTCTGCACAGATGCTGCCAGGCCTGCTGAGTTTCTCCAGCAATTTCTGTTCTCCTGCAATACTGCATGCCTTTGTGTTTGGTTTTGCCTGTGAAATTCAACACCCTCCGTGAATGCCTGTAGGCATGTTTATGTACCATCAGTGTCTTGTTAATGCTTTTCCAAGTGTTTAGATTTGAATTCAATATATTGACTGGTTTACACCCAGGGCTTACACTGCTGCACCTGCACACACTGTGAAAGGATACAATAACTAATACAATGAAGATGATTAGGAGCAAACAGTGAAAAGCTGGAAATACCCAGCAGGTCAGACAGTATCTGAAATTTTTAAAAATTGCTGGAGAAACTCAATCGGTTTGGCATTATCTTTGGAGAGAGAAATAGTTAATGTTTTCTGTCTAATTTGATCCTCCCTAAGACAGCATCTGTAATTAGATTATTCTAGTTTGACAGCTAACTAAGATATAACAGATATACTGCATTTACTTAAAGGTTATTTTAACTAAAGAAGACGGGAATGACCATAACCACTGCTAAAGAATCAAAACCAAGTGTAGGTATTAGCAAAGCAAATTTATGCATAAACTGAAAACACCCTCGATAAATAAAATATTTCATACAGAACTTGTGAATTGTAAATTGTAAACTGTAAATTCAGGTTATTTCATGACTGTATTCCTACAATGTTGACAACCATGTGTTATATTTGAGCAAGGGCAAACATTGTTACACACTGGGAACTCACAGTACCATACAATCACAGTGAAATATTACAACAGCTATCCTGCCAACCCCACAGGTACAAACTTGCAGTGGATCCACATCCTCACTAAACACTGAAGCATCTCACCAAACAATTAAACCTCACAACCCAACTGAGGTTTCCTTTTGTGAGCCTCTGTAATCCTCTGCTACATTTGTGGTCCTTGTACCTTCCCTGTGAACAGCCATCCTAATACCATGTGCCTTTCTGCTCCTAACGCCATCCTAGAGCTAGCACAAGGTGATGTGGTGCACAGATTTTTCACAAACATTTGACTCATTCCATGAGAACATGTCATGAAGTCGGGAATTTTCAACCCCACTTTCCGGCATTTTCCCCATAACCCTTGATTCCTTACTGATTAAAAATTTGTCTATCTCATTCTTGAATATATTGAATGTCCCTATAGCCCTCTGCAATAAAGAATTCTATGGGTTCGCTATGGTCTGAGAGAAATTCCTCCTCATCTTTGTTTTATACATGTGAACTTTTATTCTGAGATTTTGGAGAATTAGGTGGGTCCCTATTCCTGGAATTGTCAGAGAATGCAAGGAGGAAATAATATGGCTTTGGTGATATTTTTAACAGTTCTTTGCACACTGGGGTCATACCTGAAGCAAGTGCAGTCTCTGAATTAAAAAAAAAGACACAAACTTGGTAACTCCAAATTGATCAACCTAATTTCTATTTTGGGAAAATGTGCTCAGAACATGTGATAAGTGTGGATCTAAAGAGCACAGGTATCTGGGGCATAGACTGCAAGTGTTTTTGGAAATAGAAGGGAGCATTTTACAAACTTGCCGGAATTATTTTAGATGGTACATTGGATGAGTAAGTAACGGAATCCAATAGATTCCATTTACTAACCTAATTGGATGGGCATTTGAGGAAATAAGCTTGCAGGACTAAGAGAATAAAATGAGGGAATGTGACTGATTGAATTACTACACAACATAGATTCGATGGAGTGAGTGGCCTCATTCTGGGCCATCACCTGCTCCCTGACCCATTTTAACAAGGCTCCTCAAGTGAGGCTAGTGGGGAAGGTTTAACTCCAGTAAATCATCCAAATGAGGAGAAAATTCATTTCAGCCGTAGAACTTTAGGAAGGATATTGTGAAACTTGAAAGGGTTCAGAAAAGATTTACAAGGATGTTGCCAGGGCTGGAGGGCTTGGGTTATAGGGAGAGGCTGCATATAGACTGGGGCTATTTTCCCTGGATTGCCAGAAGCTGAGGGGCAACTTTATAGAGGTTTATAAAATCATGAGAGGCATGGATAAGGTAAGTAGAAAAAGTCTTTTCCTCTGGGTGGGGGAGTCCAAAAGTAGAGGGCATTTGTTTAAGGTGAGAGGGGAAGGATTTAAAAGGGACCTAAGGGGCAGTGTTTTCACACAGAGGGTGGTGCGTGTATGGAATGAGCTGCCAGAGGAAGTGGTGGAGGCTGGTACAATTACAACTTTTTTTTAGATTAGATTCCCTACAGTGTGGAAACAGGGCTTTTGGCCCAACAAGTCCACACCGCCCCTTGGAGCATCCCACCCAGACCCATCCCCCTATAACCCACACACCCCTGAACACTACAGGCAATTTAGCATGGCCGATCCACCTAGTCTGCACATCTATGGACTGTGGGAGGAAACCGGAGCACCCGGAGGAGACCCAGGCAGACAAGGGGAGAATGTGCAAACTCTGCACAGACAATTTCCCAAGGCTGGAATCAAACCTGGGTCCCTGGCACAATGAGGCTGCTATGCTAACCACTGAGCCACCGTGCCACCCCCGCCCCCGAAGGCATTTAAAAGGCATCTGCATGGGTAAATGAATAGGAAGGGTTTAGAGGGATATGGGCCAAATGCTGGCAGATGGGACTAGATTAATTTAGGATATCTGGTCAGCATGGATGAGTTGGACAAAAGGGTCTGTTTCCGTGCTATAAATCTCTATGACTCTACGTCCCACAGGGAAGGAAACTTGCCGTCCTTAATGGTTGGGGGTTACATATGGTTTGTTTCTTTATAGGGTACTGTACAGGACTGAGCTCCTTTAGTGACTATGTATGTTTATAAAGATATTTTATGAATAAATTATATTTTTGCAATAAAGAAGGAATAATTGCAGCCACCTTTCTGTGTGGCTGCATCAAGCTGTGTGTAGACCCTGCCTATGCAAACACCAAGTGTCACTGCATACTCAGGTTCTACCTGTCCTCAGTATTGTGAAGGATGGGACTGGTCTCATTGCCATGGAATATTCCAAGTAATTGAGGTATTCCATATCACCCGTCCTTCATGGAGAAATTTGAGAAGAAAAACACCTTTGAACACAAGACCAAGATCCCGCGGGAAAAGGAGAGGGTGGATCCTGTTGCGTGGTTCCCTGACCTGACTGTCAAAGTTATTTGGCAGAATGTCTCATCACCAGCACTTTCCAACAAGCACCAAGACATGGCCTGGCTGGTGTTGGGAAGGTCACTACCTGTGATGTCCCTCGTGTACGCCCAGACTCTCTGCGCCACCGCATGCTGCCCTTGAAGCAGCTTCAGGGGAGGTAGAAACTGTCATTCATCTCCTTCTGGAATATGCCTTTGCAAAGGAAGTCTGGAGAAAGCTGCAGTGGTTTTAGCTGACGTTCATTCCTGAGCAGCTTTGTGACACAGGGCTCTGTTCTCTACGGTCTGTTCCTCAGGATGCATAGAGACAAACATCGACTGCGCCTGGCAAGCCATCAACTCAGTGAAAGATTCTCTTTGGTCTACTGGAAATTTGTTGGTCTTTCAGAACAAGGGGTGGGCCTTGACTGAGTGTAGCAGACTGGCACATTCCAAAGTCAAGGACTTGTGCACTAAAGCATTGGGCAGCTGCTGCCAAGGTACAGTGGGGAAAGACCACTGTATTTCTTCTTCCTACCAAAGTACAATGGGGGTCCATTCATTTATTGGACCCTCCTGATGCCTCAAATGTATGTAAATATAATCTTGTATAAGTAGGAAATGCCTTGGGTTTGTTTGTTCTTTGTATGTAGAGACTGTACAAAATCAACCTGTTCTAGTAACTATAGTTGTGCATAAAGATTTTTATGAATAAAGTATATTTTTGAAATAAAAAAGGTGATTTCAGACACACGGCAACATTACTTACTCTTCATTGCCCTCCAAAATGGCCTAACAAGTTCAAAGGCAATTAGGGATGGGGAGCAAATGTTGGATTTGCTAAGTGATGCCCAAATCCCATGAAAGAATAAAGAAAAGAACTGGTATATTAGATGAATGAAAGGATAGCAAGCAGATCCAGCTGCGTAGAGAGAGGCAGTGGTGCTAATGCTGTGGGAAGATCTATTCAAATTCATGAAACAAAGCAGCCCTTGAGATCCATGTACTGAATGACAAGGCTCGGGACTTTTTTTATGTTATGAAAATATACTTCATTAATAACAAAAATCCTTATTTGCATACACAGGTACTAAAATGGTTCTGTACAGTCTTTGCATATAAAGAGAAAACGAATACTGTAATTTGACATTCCCTGCAGTTATAGAAACCAAATGCATTTTCTACTCAAGATAACAGTGTGGAGCTGGATGAACGCAGCAGGCCAAGCTGTGTTCATCCAGCTCCACACTTTGTTAACTTGGATTCTCCAGCATCTGCAGTTCCCATTATCACCGGAATTTCTACTCATGCAGGGCATTATTTATATGCATTTGAGAGAAGGTCTGATAATTAAATGGACACTGATTGGGCTTTGGCAGGAATAAACTTAGTCTTGGTTTTCCCCCACTGAGCCTGGGCTGCAGCTGCTAATAATAATACAGGGGCAATAATACAACAGACTGAGCCACAACAGAAGCTGCACTAGGTTTGTGAATGTCAAATGGCTCCCGTACAATTCATGCCTCTACTAAACATCATGCGCTTGATTTATTGTGACAGAGTAGACAGCAAGTTAAAATAGAGAACCGTAATTTAAAGTTGTTGTTGAAAATGTAAGTGTCTGTTTAATATTATGAGTAGCCTCTCCCATATTATTTGCAAGTATAATTAGTTTCGGGGAGGGGAGATATTCCAGGAGGGGAGAGAGGAGCAGACAGACTTGCATATTTGGATTTCCAACGAGCATCAAATCAGATCACAGTCTTTGATTTAAAAGTTGAACATGTTATTGATGAGAATTGTTTGGAAGGTAAATTATGAAGGGAATGTAAGGAGTATTCAAATTGAACGATATACAGAAAGTCAGTGAGTGGATAAAATATTGTCTGATACAAAATAAAGTGGAGACTGTGATGTTTGTTAGGAAGGAACAATGAAGAGATTTTAATTTAAATGGGAGATGTTGCAGGGCTCTGAAGTACAGAGGGATCTGGCTGTCCTGGGATATCAATCACATTGAGTTATTCTGCATGGGCTGAGGGTGATTAGGAAGGAAAAGGGATTTTCTTTTCATTCATTGTCGGGATGTGAGCATCATTGGCTGGGCTAGCGCTTATCCCCGATTCCTATCAGCACTCCATAAATTTTCTGGTGAAATGGAATGTGGCAGAAATTAAACTGCAGCTTTTTCTGTTCCAGCTCCCAGTCTAATATTCAACCATACTGAATTCGAGACTGGAATCGCATTGATGTTCTCAGCAAGTTTAAACATAGCATAACATGAAGGGGATCAAGTTACAGACTGTATTCTAATTGTGGGGATTGGGGTTTTTATATACAGCATAGCACATACTGGGGTCAGAAATCTACTGGAGAACTTTGTCAAACTGTTCACATAATGTCATGACAGTTATACTGCTCTTCCTTCAGACATTTCCCTGCCTGGATGATGCTCTGTATCTCCAAAACTAAAAAAAAATCTTTATTAAGAATTTCTATTTCACTGAGGAGGCTGCAGGCTGATCTGCATTCAACAATCTGTGCTGAAAACTCTGCTGACATTTTGACAGCCGTGACAAATGTCACCACAGCAGCTGAGACAATTCATTACCTTCTAAAATAATTCACAACCTTGTAGAGAAAAGACAATTTGCTCTATCTCCTATTGCCAAGGGGTCTTTCAAAATGTTTCAGGTTCCAATTTACATGTGTGCCGAAAACAAATCAGTTCTCCCAATATCTGCCTTGATCTTAATCAGCCACTGTACTGATCTTGCAAAACCTACAATCCTCCTACTGATCTCGTTTCCTCTCCTATTTTGGGTCCTTTGATAATTTGATCATTTTACTTTGTGTCTTGCAATTCAAGTCAACGGTAAGATGACGGTGAAGTAGGATGCACCAGCCGGAGCTCCTCTGCTCCACACATTCTTTTTCTCCTTTTTCATTTGTTTTCTCCATCTCTCTCTCTTCTCTTGGCCTCAGAAATTCGCCCCTGGCCTCTGGTCGTCTGCAACACAAGCAGCCAGAGCGATGATGCCAGTGGCCCAGTGTGGTGCGTGGTGGCAGTGAGTGGTCAGACCGTGTGGAGGCCCCTTGCTCTGGTCTGCTGCAGAGAGCCCTTGGAGAGAGACTCTGATGTTTGTTTTTTTAATGTTGCTTCTTTTTTTCTGACCTGTGGTCATACTGTGCATAGCTGTATTATAACTTTTCTTCATTTCTGTGTGCTGTAACTAAGTATGGTACCTAGGCATCTTTGTACCTAAGATACCACTGTAAGTGGCAATTCACAAACCTGTCAGTGTACCCATTTGAGTACGTGACAATAAAGCTAATTCAATTCGATTCAATTCAGTTCAATAAAGTAAAGCCATTAAAACCTTGAACCGGATCCCACTCAATAATATCCCCCTCCCTGTCCCAGCAAAATAATGATTACTCATTGTTTCCTGAGCTTCAATCAATTCCATATCTGTTTCGAGAAGTTTTCAGCATTGATTTTAACTAAGAATGGCGTAAATGAAACTTTGTTGAATGCCCTTTGGAAAGTTTGGTGCATGCTATTGTGAGACTTTCAAAAAGTTTATAATTTGTCTATGCCTTGAAGAACATAGAACATAGAACATAGAACAGTACAGCACAGAACAGGCCCTTCAGCCCACGATGTTGTGCTGACCATTGATCCTCATGTATGCACCCTCAAATTTCTGTGACCATATACATGTCCAGCAGTCTCTTAAATGACCCCGATGACCTTGCTTCCACAACTGCTGCTGGCAACGCATTCCATGCTCTCACAACTCTCTGTGTAAAGAACCCACCTCTGACATCCCCTCTATACTTTCCTCCAACCAGCTTAAAACTATGACCCCTCATGTTAGCCATTTCTGCCCTGGGAAATAGTCTCTGGCTATCAACTCTATCTATGCCTCTCATTATCTTGTATACCTCAATTAGGTCCCCTCTCCTCCTCCTTTTCTCCAATGAAAAAAGTCCGAGCTCAGTCAACCTCTCTTCATAAGATAAGCCCTCCAGTCCAGGCAGCATCCTGGTAAACCTCCTCTGAACCCTCCCCAAAGCATCCACATCTTTCCCATAATAGGGCGACCAGAACTGGACGCAGTATTCCAAGTGCGGTCTAACCAAAGTTTTATAGAGCTGCAACAAGATCTCACGACTCTTAAACTCAATCCCCCTGTTAGTGAAAGCCAGGCAAGTGGGCAGTATACCATTGCACTTCTAATGCTTGCCTTGCATATAGTGGACAAGCTTTGAGGAGTCAGGAAGTGACTTATTTGATATGCATTTCCTGGCCTCTGACAGGCTCTTGTTGTCACATATTTATATAGATTATCCAGTTCCATTTCTGGTCGGTTATAAACCCCAGGATTAATAGGTGGGAGCAGCACTACGATAACAGGACATTAGCTGGATATGGTAGGCTCTCTCTTGTTTAAGATGGCCATTGCCTGACACTTGTGAGCATGAATATTGGCAGGATATTGCCCAGGTCTTGCTGCATTTGAACATGGATTGCTTCAGTATTTGAGTTGTGAATGGAGCTGAACATTGTACAGCCATTGGTAAGCATCCCCACTTCTGACCTTATGATGGAAGGAAGGTCATTGATGAGGCAGCTGAAGATCGTTGGCCCTAGGACACCACCCTGAGGAACTCATTTCATAGTGAATGAAACCTTTGAAGAGCAGGTGTGCATGCTGGAATGGATAGAGATAGACGAAGCTGATGTGCTGAAAATTTTGTCAAACATTAAGATTGACAAGTCGCCAGGCCTGGATCAGATTTGTCCTCGGCTGCTTTGGGAAGCGAGAAATGCAATTGCTTGGCCACTTGCGAGGATCTTTGCATTCTCGCTCTCCACTGGAGTCGTACCTGAGGACTGGAGAGAGGCAAATGTAATTCCTCTCTTCAAGAAAGGAAATAGGGAAATCCCTGGCAATTACAGACCAGTAAGCCTCACGTCTGTTGTCTGCAAGGTGTTAGAAAGGATTCTGAGGGATAGGATTCATGACCATCTGGAAGAGCATGGCTTGATTAAATGCAGTCAACACGGCTTTGTGAGGGGCAGGTCATGCCTCACAAACCTTATCGAGTTCTTTGAGGATGTGACTAGAAAAGTTGATGAGGGTCGAGCTGTGGATGTGGTGTATATGGACTTCAGTAAGGCATTTGATAAGGTTCCCCATGGTAGGCTCATTCAGAAGGTCAGGAGGAATGGGATACAGGGGAACTTAGCTGTCTGGATACAGAACTGGCTGGCCAACAGAAGGCAGCGAGTGGTAGTAGAAGGAAAATATTCTGCCTGGAAGTCAGTGGTGAGTGGTGTTTCACAGGGCTCTGTCCTTGGGCCTCTACTGTTTGTAATTTTTATTAATGACTTGGATGAGGGGATTGAAGGATGGGTCAGCAAGTTTGCAGACGACATGAAGGTTGGAGGTGTCATTGACAGTATAGAGGGCTGTTGTAGGCTGCAGCGGGACATTGACAGGATGCAGAGATGGGCTGAGAGGTGGCAGATGGAGTTCAACCTGGATAAGTGCGAGGTGATGCATTTTGGAAGGTCGAATTTGAAAGCTGAGTACAGGATTAAGGATAGGATTCTTGGCAGTGTGGAGGAACAGAGGGATCTTGCTGTGCAGATACATAGATCCCTTAAAATGGCCACCCAAGTGGACAGGGTTGTTAAGAAGTCAGAAGGGTTGGTCAAACAAGGTATTCTCTTCCTCTTTTACATGTTCTTAGCTCGTTTATAATTGTACAGGTAATCTTCAGTTTATTCCTGGATGCTTCCATTATTTTGAGACAGATGTAAAATTGCGATTGTTTATCCCTCTTTCTGAACATTGCCAACTTGTTGGCCTGTCTCCAAGCTCCTCACATTTGCCAAAGTCCTGTGTTTCGTATGCACATGTTTGGCCCTTAGTCCTTCTCAGCAGTCATACTTTAAAAAATGATCAGACATAAATGGCAGGATATCGATATGCACAAATAATCTAGATCCACAGAAGCTAACATGGATTCAGAAAGTTTATCCCTGGTTGAGGACAGGATGATGACCATGTTTTGCTTTGCGATTTCTTTGAATTTTTGGATCACACAGCTCACCAAGAGGCCATTTCGTTCACTGGGGCCATGAATGCTCCTAGAAAGGGCTATTTTATTAATTCCCATTCACTTCTTTTTATCTAATAGCCCATTGTCTTTGTCCATACATGCTGTAATTTGGAATACGCACTGCTTTGCAGTCATCCTCTGTTTGAAGCTCATTTCCAAACTGCGACAAGTTGTCTTTGATATAAAAACAAATGCGGTAGAAGGAGTAGGCCAGATTGTTTTCCATCCCTTTCCAGTGTTTAACAAGACAGTGACTAATATTTAGCTTCAACTCCACTTTTGCATCTGATTTCCATATCCCTTAATTCTCTTAAAATCCAATAATCTATTGATCTTCGTCTTGGTTTAATTCAGCAGCTGATTACCCATGAACCTTTGGGAAAGGAAGTTCCAAACAATCATAATCCTTTGAATGGAAATTTCTTCTCATAACGGTGCCGAATATCTGACCCCATATCCTGGCATTATTCCCCCCAGTTCTAGATCCCTTGGGCAGAGGAAACAGCCCCTGAGCTGTCAATCACTCTCAGAACCTTCAATTAAATCACTTCTCATTCTTCCAAACTCCAGAAAGTATGAACTGATTCTATTTCAATCTAGGGCCTTTTTAAAAATTAATTCACGTGACATGGCTAGGCAGCATTTATTGCCTATCCCTAAATGCCCAGAGTGCAGTTAAGAGTCATTCACATTGCTGTGGGTCTGGAGTCACATGAAGGACAGGCCAAATCAGGATGGCAGATTTCCAGCCCTAAAAGATACTAGTGAACCAAATGTTTCTTTCTTAATGACAATCGACAATGGTTATGATGTCATTATTAGACTAGCTTTATCTTCCAGATTTTTGTTGAATAAAAAGTTCATTTGCTATGGTGGGATTCAAACCCACAACCTTAGAACAATATCCTGGGATTCTGGATTACCACCTTAGGGACATTACTCTTTCACCATCATCTCCTTAGGTTCAGTCAGTCTCTTTATATACTGAGAATGTTTTATTGTTTACTTTCGACACTGTCTTTTTTAAGGTCATCTTTGTCACTGACATTTTTTGAAGCGTTTCACCATTTTCAAATGCATTTCAATGAACCTCTTCCCCTTCTGGTTTTCTCTTTATTTAATTTCAAATTTGATTGTTAGTCAGTTTTGGGTTGTGCATGCTTATTCTGTAGCTCCCTCACATACCGAATGACAGTGTGACTGACTCTGTGACTAATCACGTATACTCTAATAGGTGAAACTGATTATGATACTCTGATACACAGAGGTTATAATGTTCTACCTTAGCAACAACTGTCACTGTAGGACTCTCTAAATATAGGAACAAGGTATATATATACGCAATAGACTCTGACACCATTCCCATAGGAAACACTTCAGGAAGTAAAATGTTTGCCTCTTAGAGACCAGGAGAAGCATAAGATAAAAAACATGCAACCTGACTAATTTTATATTAGAAATGGGAAGTCTCACCATCTCTGTCCTTTTAAAATCATCACCTTTCAATTTAATCTTCATCTACTTCTCCTGTGTGGACTCCTGGATGCACATCAAAACATACTTTTGTTTTGAGTGCTGGTGTCATCATTGGGTGGAAACTGGGAGGGGTTACTAAGCAATGAGGGAGTGAAAGAAATACGCATTGTTAGTAAGTCAGGGTGACTCAGCTACAGCGTCAATTCAGACAGACTGATTGCTCCAAGCATCTTGGGCCAAATAACCTGCCGGTCAGGTTTTCCCTTTTATCTGTAATGCATCATTCTAGCCTGTTTCAGACAAGAAAGAATGTCAACAAGTCATTTATTAACAATTTGGAGCTTGTCAGGACTCTGCATACTTCAGAACTGATTAGTTTTGGGTGCTACTGACTAATTTGTTGCAGGTATGGAATACCCAACATGTCCCATGGCTTTCGATTTGAACCTGATTCATCCTCATGTGTTAATTCCCCTATAGGCAGTTTCTAACCATGACAAAAGATAGTTTCTCTGGTCAGGGAATTACTTCACTTAATGCCAATGCAGAAACAATGATAGCATTTCGCTACCCCACCCTGGTAAGAAGAACATTACTATTCCGTACCTGGAACTCTGGCAACACCTCGGCTTTAAAGTTAGACTCATAGAGTCATAGAGGTGTACAACAGGAAACAGGCCCTTTGGTCCAACCCATGTGTGCTGACCAGATAAATTAATCTAGCCCCATTTGGCCCATTTCCCTCTAAACCCTTCCTATTCACATACACATCCAGATGCCTTTTAAGTGCTTTAATTGTACCTCCCTCCACCATTTCCTCTGGCAGTTCATTCCATATATGCACCACCCTCTGTGTGAAAAAGTCATCTCTTATGGGTCCCTTTTAAGTCTTTCCACTCTCACATTAAACCTATGCCCTCTAGCTTTGGACTCAGCCCCCCACCCTGGGGAAAAGACTAACTGTCATGATCTTATAAACTTCTATAAGGTCACCCTCCAGCCTTTGACAATCTAGAGAAAACAGTCCCAGCCTGTTCAGCATCTCCCGATAGCTCAAACCTTCCAACCCTAGCAACATACTTGTAAAGTTTTGCTGAACCCTTTCAAGTTTTACAACATCCTTCCTATACTAGGGAGACCAGAAATGAACGCCATATTTCAAAAGTGGCCTAACCAGTGGCCACAACATGACCTCCCAACTCCTAACTCAATGCACTGTCCAATAAAGGTAATTATACTAAACGTCTTCTTCATTACCCTGTCTACTTGTGACTCCACTTTCAAGAACTATGAACCTGCACTCCAGGCCTCTTTGTTCAACAACGCTGTCCAGGACCTTACCATTAAGTGTATAAGTCCTGCCCTGATTTACCTTTCCAAAATGCAGCCCCTCACACTTATCTAAATTACACCCTACGTGGTACTCTTTGGCCCACTGACCCATCTGATCAAGGTCCCATCGTACCCTGACATAACCTTCTTCATTGTCTAGTACACCATCAATTTTGGTGTTACCTGCAAACTTCCTAACTATACCTCCCGTATTTACATCCAGATCATTTATATAAATGCCAAAAAGCAGGGGACCCAGCACCAATCCTTGCAGCACACTGCTGGTCACAGGCCTCCAGTCTGAAAAGCAACCCCGTTGAAAATGTTGATAAGGTTCCTCAAAAGGAATTGAATTTGCTCTTAGCTATATTGGTATGGGAAGGTTGGGTTAAATTATGCATCATAGGAATATTCAAAATATTAAAATGGTTTTCTTTCACTCAGTTCAGTAAGAGGCATATGACAATGTTCTGCCAGGACTTTTATACCAGGGAATGTTGTCTTTGTTGATCAATTATTGATGCAGAGAACTCAGGAAGTCTGGGAAGTTCATAGGTCAAACACTGGATTTCTCTTGTGCTGGTAAAATGTAAGAAATTGAAGTCAGTCTTCCAAGCAAAACAACTCTTTCTATCTCAGGTTAGTGCCAGTATGTTCAATGCATGCTCAGTTGCAAATAATGATAGTTGGTCCATGTGAAGAGGTAATGTCTAAAGTATTATTTGGTGAGACATGGATTGGAACACACTGAAAATGATACAGTGTATTCTGATACCACATAGGAAATCAATCAGTTTGTCAACTTACAATTGGACACTCTCTGACTTTTCAGCTGAATAATATTAAAGATGGAGGAGTTCACGAGCACGATGTGTGATATCCCAATATGCTGTATGCCTAATGTTGTGCATTGTTGACCCATTTCATTTTTTCAAATGGACCTTTTTTAAAAACATTTTTTTAAGCGTCTACTGTGAATGGCTGAAATTTTTATTTATTCTTAATTCAGAAAATTTAAAAAGCCTACGTGTGTTTTAGAGGGCCCTTTTTTTACATTCTTACATTTTCACAGAGAAAATGAATATCTTGTGTCTGTTTTTACTGTGGAGAAAGAAATGGAGTCTAGGGAAAGCAGAAAAATAAACTTTGATGTTTTAAAAACAACTCACCTTACAGAAGAGGAAGTTTGAGTGGTCTTAGAGAATACAAAGGCAGATAAATCTCCGGGGCCTGATCCAATGTGTCCCAGAATGTTGTGGGAACTAGGGGGGGGAATTATGAGACCCCTTGCAGAAATATTTGCATCATCTATAACTACAGGTGAGGTACCTGATGATGGAGGGTGGCTAGTGTTTTACCTTTGTTTAAGAAAGTTTGTAAGGAGAAACCGGGGCACTATATACCTGTGAGTCTGACTTCATTTGTGAGTAAGTTGTTGGAAGTGATCATAAGAGATAGCATTTGTGGACATTTAGAGAGGCAAAAATTGATTGGGGATAATCAGCATGGTTTTGTGTGAGGAAAATCATGTCTCACAAAATTGATTGAGTTTTTTTGAGGATGTTACCAAAAAGGTTGATGATGGCAGACCAGTAGATGTTGTTTATTTGGATTTTAGTAAAGCTCTTGAGAAGACTCTGCATGGTAGACTAATTAGTAAAGTTAGGTCACATGGGATACAGGATGAACTTGCCACTTGGATACATAATTGATTTAATGGCAAGAGACAGTGAGTAATGGGGGAGCGTTGCTTTTCAGATTGGAACCTGTGACCAACAGTGCTCCACAGGGATCAGTTCTGGGTCCTCTCTTGTTTGTCACTTATATAAATGATTTGGATGAGAATAGAGGAGGCATGGTTAGTAAGTTTGAGATGACATCAAAATTGGTGGCATTGTAGACAGTGAAGAAGGTTTTTTAAGATTACAAAGGGATCTTGATTAAATGGATCAATGGGCTGAAAAATGGGAGATGGAGTTCAATCTGGATAAATGCGAGGTACAACAAACAAGAGTATGGGTTACACAATTAATGGCAGGGCCTTAGGTAGTGTTGTTGAACTGAGTGACCAAGAGGTGCAGGAGGATGGTTAAAAAGGCTTTTGGCAATGCTTGCCTTCATTGCTCAGAGTTGAGACATTATGTTGAGGCTGAACAGGACATTGGTGAGGCCTCTTCTGGAATACTGTATCCAGTTCTGTTCACCCAGTTACAGGAAGGATATTATCAAGCTGGAGAGGGTTCAGGAGAGGTTTACCAGGATATTGATGAGTATGGAAGGTTTGAGTTATAATGAAATATTGGATACGCTGGGACTTTTTTCACTGGAGCATAAGAAATTGAGAAGTGCTTTATAGAAGTTTATAAAATAATAAGAGGTATAGATAGAGTTAATCACCATTGTCTTTTCCATATGATGGGGAATTTCAAGACTAGGAGATACATTTTTAAGGCAAGAGGAGAGAGATTTAGAAAAGATGTAAGAGGCAAATATTTTACACACGGGGTGGTTCACTTGTGGAATGAACTTCCCAATGAAGCGATGGATGAGGATACCGTCACAATGTTCAAAAGACATTTGAATGGGCATATGAATAGGAAAGGTTAGGAGGGATATGGACCAGGAGCAGTCAGGTGGAACTAGGTTGTTTGGGATTATGTTCTGATTATGTTGATCGAAGGTTCTGTTTCTGTGCTGTATGACTCTATGACTCTGTATCCCCTGGAACGCAGTACCGCATCAATGGATATTGGCAGTGAAGGTTAAATCCTGATTGTGAAAAATTTAGAAACTGAAATAACTCCACAGAGACTGATGACCCGTCACCAAGTCGCTGATTCAGCTCTCAGATCTGTCAGCCAGAGCTCCATGATTGGACCAGATTAACAGCCTCAATCATGGAACCCATATTCTGTGAGATCCACCTGCTTGATCTTGTTACAACCTCTACAGGAACAAACATAAATGCTGATATGAGAGAGACTGTGTAACACAAGAACACAAAATTAGCAACAACACCAACTTAATATCAAAACTGGAACAATACTTCGTCACTTTAAGATCATAAGACTGTATGATGTAGAAGCAGAAGTAGGCCATTGAGGACACTGAGCCTGCTCCAACATTCAGTGAGATCGTGATTGATCTGATAATGCTCAGCTCCACTTTCCTGTCTTTTTCCCACAGCCCTTGATTCCCATGCTGGTAAAAAGAATGTGTCTACACTACTCTGTGCACATCATCCTTAGTTCTCTTCATCCCTTTTAGCTGTATAGAGCCAAAAGGGCAACTCCAGAGCTGTCTTTCTTCTGTAGCATTTGTAATATTTATTGTGGTTAGGGACATTTCTTATGGAACAGTTTGAAAAGTTTAGTGAAAAATCAAACAGTTCATTCCCATAATTATTCTCCTGATTGATGTTTCTACTGTTTTCTTTTTCTCTCAATAATTGAAATGGTCTTATTGTAGTCTGACTTGGATGATTTACCATGTTACTTTCTTCAGTTTATTCTAATTAACAGCTCATAGTTATGTTCGCCTTTATTTCTGTTGCTACTTCTTGTGGAACAGGTCAGCGTAGCTTTGAGGAGCGACCCCTCTGCGCCATGCAAAACATGAGCAGAATCGGTACAGTCATCATTGAATCTCCTGCCATCAATATTGTTACAGATGAGAGCAGTTATGGATTATTAACAAAAACCCTCTAGATCCCAGCTCCATTAATGAATGCAACAAGCAGAGGCTGATATCATGGATACACCCATTATCACATTATATGAGTTGCATTCAGCACAGCTAACCCATTTTCTCACTCTTAGCTTTTCATGATCACTTATTCAGCTTTTCTTCTGCCCTGGCCTGCTATCCATAACCTTGTTTACCTACCCACCTCACATATCTCTCTCTCTGGGCTCCATCTCCAACTAGCCAGTCACCTGTCTCCTTTCCCTGAGCCCCCTTTCACCTATTTCCGTTTCAGTAAAAATGCTGCCAGATCGGCTGAGTTTCTCCAGCAATTTCTGTTTTTGTTTCAGATCTCCAGCACCCACAGTTTTTTTGTTATATCTAAGCACAGCTTAATGTTCAAGCCTGTTCGCTATCAGCATCCTACTATTTCTGCAGTTAACTCGAGAGAAGAGTAGCTGTTCAAAAATGTTTATGGCAAGAAACGTTTGTGTAGTTGTTCTTTAATTTTATTTCATTTTGAAGGTTTTTTTCACTAGGTGTCTCCTTGGTGTCAATCTTGGACTAATGCAGCCTTGACATTACTCATGACTCATCACTGGAATTTGACTCTTTTGTCCACGTTGGAACCGAGGCTATAATGAGGTCAGAAGCTGAGTGGCCCTAGTGGAACAAAAGTGAGCATCAGAGGGCAAGCTTTTGTTGAGCAAGTGATGTGCAAGTGAAGCAAGGGTGATGTGAGAAGGAGATAACAGAGTGTGGAGCATGGGGAACACAGCGGGCCAGGCAGCATCAGGGTAGCAGGAAAGTTGACTTTTTGAGTCGGGATGCTTCTTCAGAAATTCATTCTTCATTTCTGAAAAAGGTCCAGACCCGAAACAATCGTTTTCCTGCTCCTCTGATGCTACCTGGCCTGCTGTGTTCCTTCTGCACCGCACTGTGTTATCTCTGGCTCCAGCATCTGCAGTTCTTACTATCTCTGATGTGTGAGAAGGATACATTTTTACACAGCGAGCAGTTCGGGTACGGAATGCACCATGTGGAAATGCGGTGCAGGCAGGTTCAACTGAAATATTCAAGAGGATGATTATTTGGTGTGCAGGGATAGGGGAGAAGGCAAGAGATTGGTACCAGGTAATAGAATCAGTGCAGGCATGATTGCGTCGAATGGCATCCTTCTGTGCTGTAGCAATTCTGTGATTCTGTTAACAGGACAAACAGTGAGCTCGCAAACCTGTCCTAACTGGCAAACTGTCGAATTGTCTCATGCATATGAATAGCACATTGTAATGCTTCTGGAATTGCATCAAATGATTCAAGTGATACTAGAATGAAGTATCCATTCATGAGATAATGGCAAATTATTCCACAAATTGTCGAAAACATGTACATCCTGGGGCTAAATCCAGAATGTGGATTTAGCACATAGACTGAAAAGGGAAAAAGAGATGAGATTAATCACCTTCAAAAGAAGTAACTGTGAAACAGTGCCACATTTCAACATCCAGTGTTCTTCAAGTTCTCAAATTAAAGCCCAGTTACGACATTTTTACAGGAGTTGTTTTGAAAGCATCAACTGTTTTGAAGAAAGCTAGAAACAACACTGAGTCCATGCATTTAATTGCAATGCTTTTGGGCAGTGAAGAATTTAAGGCGAAAGTAATTGTTTGCTGTAGCTAGGAAGAATAATCACAAAAGCATCGTGAGTTATCAAAGATGGTTGATGACTGTAACACAAGGCAACACCGTTTGCTCTGCCAAAGACAGCCTGGCCCACCAAATTTTGTAATTGTATCTGCTCCTGGAAAATTGAACCGCATAAAATACACTCATTTCCTCAAGGTTACTTCATAGAACAATACAGTGCAGAACAGGCCCTTCGGTCCTCGATGTTGCGCCGACCTGTGAACTAATCTAAGCCCCTCCCCCTACACTATCCAATCATCATCCATTTGCTTATCCAAGGACTGTTTAAACGCCCCTAATGTGGCTGAGTTAACTACATTGGCAGGCATGCCCACGCCCTTACCATTCTCTGAGTAAAGAACCTGCCTCTGACATCTATCTTAAATCTATCACCCCTCAATTTGTAGCTATGCCCCCTTGTACAAGCTGAAGTCATCATCCTCGGAAAAAAGACTCTCACTGTCCACCCTATCTAATCCTCTGATCATCTTGCATGTCTCTATTAAATCCCCTCTTAGCCTCCTTCTCTCCAATGAGAACAGACCAAAGTCCCTCAACCTTTCTTCGTAGGGCCTGTGGTCCAGACCAGGCAACATCCTGGTAAATCTCCTCTGCACCTTTTCCAATGCTTCCACATCCTTCCTGTAATGGGGCGACCAGAACTGCACACAATACTCCAAATGAGGCCGCTCTAGCGTTTTGGACAGTTGCAGCATGACATCACAGCTCCGGAACTCAATCCCTCTACCAATAAAACCTAACACACCGTAAGACTTCTTAACAGCACTATCAACCTGGGTGGCAACTTTCAGGGATCTATGTACATGGACACCAAGATCCCTCTGCACATCCACACTACCAAGAATCTTTCCACTGACCCAGTATTCTGCCTTCCTATTATTCCTCCCAAAGTGAATCACCTCACATTTATCCGCAGTTAACAAAATCACATCAAAAATTACTGCACAAATGCAGGCCATTCAGCCCAGCATGTCTGCTAGATTTCTTGTTTGTCACAAGCCATCTCATTTAATTACATCCCATCTACAGATCCTAATTATCCCATTTTTTTCCTCAGTTCTTGTGATCGTGCTTCTATTCAGAAATGGCTAAGCATTAAATTATATTTCTGTCCCTTTGGTGTTACCAGTTTCATTAATATAGAGAACTCTGATTGGAAACCATGCTAGAAAAAAAGCTCAAACATGCTTGACAAGCGGCAGGTTTGGTTTCCTTAGAACTTGTGGATATGAGCTTGAAGTGCTGTATAGATCCAGAGCTGGAATGGACATTTGTTGGTTGCATGCGTATTCTGGGCCTCCTTCCAGGGACTATTTCAACAATTCTATGACGAAAATTGATTGAGTGATGAAGATGTGCAACATGACCAACTGATTCGAGAAGTGGCAAATCCTCCTTCCCTTCATCTGCTAAATTTAATATGAAAGGATGTAAGATATGTCTGCCTAGCTTCCTGAATCATTTTGTAAAAGCTATTTAGGGAAACCAAAAACAGCATAAACATCAAGAGCTGGCAGGAGGATTGCAACTTTTTGCACAAAAAAGTGTAAACTTGGGGAAGGAAACATTGGCTGCCGTAAAGAAACAGGAATAGTAATTGCAGAGAATGCTGCATTGCTTCTGGTTGGGGGAGCATAGAGTTCTTGCATTGAAAAGAATAACATACCAGTGTACGATTAAATAAAGGTAAACAAATCACTTTACTTTGTCATTCTTTATTTGAGATTTCACCTGCGACAATCTACAAAGGGAACAGTTTAATTTCATAAGATAATTTGTCACAGCTTCAAAAAGCAGCCAATAACCAGCTCAAGATAACAAAGTGTGGAGCTGGATGAACACAGCAGGCCAAGCAGCATCTCAGGAGCACAAAAGCTGACGTTTCGGGCCTAGACCCTTCATCAGAGGTCTAGGCCCGAAACGTCAGCTTTTGTGCTCCTGAGATGCTACTTGGCCTGCTGTGTTCATCCAGCTTCACACTTTATTATCTTGGATTCTCCAGCACCTGCAGTTCCCGTTATCAATAACCAGCTCAATCTCTTTCCCTAATGGGTTGACAAATAAAATCAGGAGAGAAGGGCTCCTTTGTGCTGATGAGGTATCATGTTACAGTGTAAATGATAACCAGATTAAAATGTGTGCATTTTCACTTAAGCGTGTTTAATTGTTGGCTCAAGTACAACACAATTTAATTCATGTATTTGTCTTGCTTAGCTGGTAGAAGGTCACAGTTTCATTGCTCGCTGGTCCTACCATATAGCATTAGGTGGTCTCTGCTTTGAATGTGTGAGCTCCCCCACTCTGTGTTTGCAGATATATCACAACCAAACCTCCTTCTTCTGTCCCTTTCTACCCTCAAAATCATATACTGTCCTATGTGAGGCAAATCCTTAGGAGACCATATGGATCAAGTGCATGACAATAATGACCTTCTCAGTGCCACTTGTGGCTCGGTTGGTAGCAACTGGGTCACATGATTCTAGGTCCAACTCCAAAAGTGGATACCAAATTCAAAATTGACACTCTAATGCAGTACAGAGGGAATGCTACATCATCTGAGGAATAATCTTTCAAACGAATTAAACTGAGGACCCATCCCATGGATAGCTGTAAAAGAGCCTGTGGCTGTATTTTGAAGACAAGCAGGAGAAATACACTTGGTGTCCTGGCCAACATTTATCCCTCGGTAAACAGCGCAAAAACAGTTGATCCTGTCATTATCACATTGCAACTTGTGGGGTTTTGCTGTGAATAAATTGGCTGCCACATTACATCTCAAAAATACTTCATTGACTCGGAAGATCTTTTTGTATTCTTTCATGGCTCGTGGGCAATGTTGCCTAGTCCAATATTTATTTCCCACCCGTAATTGTCCAGAGATGGTTAAAAGTTAACCACATTGCTGTGGAGATGGAGTCACACGCAAGCCACACCAGGCAAGGACGGCCAATTTCTTTCCCGAAAGGACATTTGTGAACCTGGTGGGGTTTTATTTCCTTGCAACAATTGACAATGTTTACAAGGTATCTTGGATCACAGAGTGTATCCAAGCAGTTCTTTGTATTTCAATTAAAAGTAGTTCAGAGAATGCTCGACAGCGTGCAATTTGCTTGAATTTGAATGTTTATTCAGTAATTATAAAAGACAAAAAAGAAAGGAACAGTCATTAAGCAAATAAAAGGAATGAGAAAAAGAGGAAAGAACAATAAGCCTGACGACCTTCTGCCCATTGGGGTCCCGTTCATTGACAGCTGGTCTGGAGACTGAGCTTGTTCCTGGCACCATTCACAATCCTGGACTGAGGCAAAGCCCAGTGACTTGGAACAAAACTCTCTCTTATACGGTATAGCACACAGTCGGGTGCAGAAAAAAAACTACAGAAGACAAAACTGCTAGCTGGCACAGAAAACACAGCTGTAGAAAAACAAACTGCAGGTGCCATCTCCAACCTGTAAAGAAATGTCCACAGGACTCATCCAAGGTCATGCAGCTTGTCGAGTATCATCAACAACTTTAGCCCTTCAGCCCATCCTATACATTCTACCCCGATGATATTTGACAGCACATTTTACAATTACAGATGCAGACACATCATCCACAGTTGTTCAAGAACTTATAACAAGAGTATGTAACCTACACTAGAAGATTAAAACTGCAATGAAAATAACTATCATCAATACAAATAAAATAGCAATAGTGTGTATCATCAAATTAATGATTGCAGTGGGCTTTGGGGACCGACCCTTCAAAATCTATCCCATCCCTGATGTATGGTCAAGACCGTGATGGAACTAGCAAGTCATGCCACCCGATTGAGGTGGTCAGGATATTATCTACATCTTTTTTCCAGTCAATCTGTTTACATAATTTGCTCTAAAATTCAGTCTATTCCAGATTCAGGTTCCTCAATTTGTGTTCTGTTTTAATCGTCCAGTTCCTTATCCACAGATCACCTCATCCAATAACAGTAAAATAACAAAATACATGGATTGAAAATTTCTCCAGTTCTCATCTGTGTCTGTGTTGAGGATTCTTCTTCAATGCATTTGCCTCCTTGCCAATTTTATGAATGATTTTATCATTAAGTGGTAACTACTTCCAAATGCAGGTACCCCGTTTTGAGCTACAATATACATGGGATCAAACAATGCAGCTCTGATGTTCATCGGGCTTTACCTTCAACTGATGCTTCCTGCCTTTTTGTTTGTCCCAGGGTTCCCTCACCACAGGCTCCTATACCACCTGAGTCTTAGCTCAGCCCTTTTTTGTATACACTAATTGTCCTAAAACATTACAGTTGCACCTGCTGGTTTACTCACACAAATGCTCAAGATAGGATATGTGTATGTCATCTGATGCGCGCTTTCACTCAGTTCACCCTTACTCCTCCCAGGATCCATGTTCTTTCATTTCCGTAACATTTTGACATAATAACCAATCACACTTTTTATTTTGACTGTCCTTTTTGCATCCCTTTCATAATACTACTTCCACTGTTTTGAAGTCAGTTTCTCTTTGGATTTTGTGTCAGTGTCTTATCATTTAAGCCATGTTTTTGTGCTGTTCCACCACCATACCAATCCTTTTGTCAAACAGGTGTTCATGTCTGAGACCCATTCTTCAGTGTATGTTTTTTATTATTTCATGATCGCTACCTCTGAGGTAGCATTCACTTTTGCAGACTTTACATCAGTATCCCAAGGCCATGTCACACATTCTTGACTCCCACATGATCTTATCAAATGATCTATAATGGTTTACTTATATTTCCACGTATGGTCTGGATGCTTGGGTAGTGACTTGATCACCAACTCAATCTTTCTTAAAAAGAATGACAAGGACACAAATATCACCAAGAAGAAGCTATCAGTTTGGTGCCCTCATATAAGCTTCCTTTAAATGCATTTTAACCTCATTTGCCATTTCAACTCATTATTTTAATTCCTTTTTCTTCTACCACCAGTCTCCACCCTTAATTACTTCATTTCAATCAATTTTCAACTTAACTTTACCATCGTATCTAATTCTAGAAATCTCGTAGAGAATTGTAGTACATGGAACATAATCTTATAATATATTAAAACAAAAGTCAGGCACAACATACTTTGTTCTTTCTCTAAGATAACTAAGTTATTTACTAATTCATTCTAGATATTTGATATACATCTACATAATATTTTCGAGATTCAATCTTCTGTTTACTCCGTTAAAGTCACTTATCATTTTTATGTATTGAAAGCATTGAGGCTGTGTGCATGCACTTTATCATTTGCCAGAATTCCTTGAAATTTTCAGGTAACTATCCCATTTCAATGTTTTAGAATGCCAGGGCTTATGAGTCTTGATATAGATTTTGTCATGACGTGCTTATGTGCACCATGGTCAGTGGTTTTGAGATTCCTGACACTCACTACGAATAATATTTCCACAGTACTTCACCAACGCTGAAATGTATTATTGATGAATGGCTTGATGGATTGGGTGCCTCATCCATCACTGTATTGCATGTTTGAAATTGTACAAACGGATTCAGCTTTCAGTGTCTCCAATTTCTAAAAAAACACAAACAAGGGTAATCCATTCCGTATCAAGCAGAATGGGTTAATTAGTATTAATCTGCTACAGATTCAAAAAGAAGGGGGTGGGGTGTAAATTCCTGCATGTAATTACATCATCTGTCTCTCCTCCTCCTTGAATGAAGGAAAAGACCAGCCCTTTGTTAAATTTGCCTGTCTGAATCTCCACGCACACTGGGGAGTTGCAGTTTCAACATTCCAATGTCCCTACATTTGGATATTAACGATCAGTCAATCTTATCATTGTGAATTAAGGATTCACTCCCCTTAAAACAACACTTGGAAGTTCAATCTGACTGGAAAATGAAATTCCAAACATAGTAATTTCTGGAATTAAAATTTACCCAAGTCCAAACACAACATGGAGGCAATTTCAAAAGGTAAGGATTTTACCAAGCGTTATGGACCAAATTTTTGAATTGACATTTTGCAGATTTTTTGCTTTATGCAATTACTGACAGTTTCTTAAAAGGACATTACACTAACCATACATGTCCCACACTAATACAGTCACCCATCATACTTTCAAATCACCAGACATTTCCAAAATGCAAACTAAAACTTCAAGGTATCCCCAGATCTCGAGCTGCAGGGGACAAAAAGACACAAATTCTACAGGACAACATTTAGCACCCAACAAAGATAGATTCAAACCAGACTACAAAAAGCAAACACTTCTACAACCTTCAGTGCACATGCACAGCACAGAAACCTAGCCTCTAGCTATCTCTTTTTTCCCGTGAAGACTGTCCCCTATCCTTTTGGGGGTCCTAATTGTGCTAACATGTTAGCTATAGACTTGAATTCAAAGTTTCCGCATTCCACCCTAGAATACAGAAGGTCTCTGGAACATCAAGTTTCTTGTTCCTTCTTTTACACATTTTCCCAAATCCCGTTCTCATCGTCAAAAATGTCTTCGATCATAGTATCCAAACGGTTCTTTTTAGATTCAGTTGAATATAGTTCAGAGAAGGCTCAACAACAGTAATTTGCTTAAATATGAGTGTTCATTAAGTAATAGTGAAAGATAAAAAAGAAAAGAACATTTATTAAGTAAACAAAAAGAATGAAAAATGTGGATGAAACAATAAGCCTCACACCCTTCTGCCCATCAGGGTCCCCTCGATTGACGACTGGACTGGAGGCTGAGGTTGTTTCTGGCATCATTCGCAATCCCGGGCCAAAGTGAAGTCCAGTGACTGGGTACAAAACTCTCGCTTATACGGTGTAACAAGCAGCCAGGTGCAGAAAAATAACAACTACAGAAGACAAAACTGCTAGCTAGCACAGAAAACATAGCTGTAGGAAAACAAGCTGCAGGTGCCATTACCAGTCTATAAAGGAATATTCACAGGATTCATTCAAGGTAATGCAGCTTGTCGAGTATCATTAACAATTTTTGTCGTTCAGCCAATCCTATACAATCTATTTTCTCACGCAGTTGTCGAATATCATTACTAACTTTTAGCCCTTCAACCCATCCTAGAAACATTATTAGGCTAGTTTTTCATAATGCCAGATTTATATTGAATCCAGATATCATCATTTGCTGTTGTGGGGTTATCAACCGACGTTCCAAGAATATTAACCTTAAGAATTGTGAATTACTAATGTAGTGTGACATTACTAATACACCACCGCTTCCTTTGAAGTGTCTTGGTAATTATGAAAGAAGTTAGAGAAATGTATCTATTCAAGATGCATTCTGTGCTTCAGTCACTGGCCGAGCTCCATCTTAAGGGCATATGGAGAGGCAACACCCACTGGACCAGCCAGGACAATCTATTCCCGAGGCTCACTGCTTTAGAGGGAAAGAGAGAACTGCCTAACATCCAGGCTATTCCTGCTCTTACATCAGTTAAACTCATGTCTCCTGCTCCTCCCCAACCTGTTAAACTTTCATCATCCTGCAGTAAGGTCTTTCAATGTTTAATAATTCTCAACAAGTCACCTTGACATTTTTGCTGCTTTAAAGCATAATAGACCGAAATCTTTGAGCTGAGTGATTGATTAGCTGATGTTGCTTAAGCTAGGAATTTTCCTTGACCCCTGATCTGGTGAAGAGTCAGCTGGTTGCAGGCTGGTGGGCAATGACCATAGCTACTCAAAGGTGCTTGTGCGATTATTGGTTGAGAATAGGAATTGGATTTGATTAACTGCAATAGTCTTCCATAATGGAATGGGTATCTGACTTGTCACTGTCACACAGGCTTATACAAAATTAATAGCTGCTCGCTGCCATTTAAAAGCCAGGTTCCTGTGAGACGTCTTGATGGTTTGATCTTTTAGGCCTTGCCAAGGATTGGAGGGAGGCGGGTACTGTAGATAGCCCCGCCTCCAGCTTCTTTATCCCATCTTCACCTCCAGGATGCTGGGGAGACTGGCAGGGTCGCCCAGCTAAGGATGGCCCACTGGGCTCGGTAAGGCCAATTGAAGGATTCCAGAGATAGCAGGACTGCAGCTGGCAGATTGTAGCCTTGTGGCTCACTCTGCCCACGGCATCAGCCATTTGTTACGTTAAGATGATCCATGTTGAAGAGCCAGCCACCATCATTAATTGGATAGTGAGCTCCGGTCATTCACCAATAGCTCTGGAGTTACAGTGAGGGACTCTTCCCCCAAAGTGGGCTCCTAAATCCTATTTCAATCTGACAGCGAGGTTCAAAAACTAAAAGAGAGATCCTTCCTTGTAATTTATTCCATTCGCCTTCTTTCAAAATGGTACCATTATCAATGGCATCCACTGAAGATCCATTACAAATGACAGGGCTGGTTGTTTGGAGTTAAGCCAGAAATCTAACAGGAAGCTTTGAATTTGTTGTATGGTAAATTACTAAAATTGAATAGAATAAGTGTGCGCGTAAAATTTCAACAATGTAAATGCAATTTTTTATACTTAGGAAAGGGAAAAACCATACCATGCATTGAGGGATGTTTTAAATTCAATGACCAAGAAAGCAAGACTTTTTAAGTGGAATGAATAATTGACCTATTCATGCACATGGATTGCAGCAGTTCAAGGCAGCACACTCTGCCTTCTCAAGGGCCACCTAGGGACAGGCAATAAATACTGGCCAGACAGCGGTGCCCATATCGCACAAAAGAATAAAACAAGAGCTATGATACAAGGAGGACCATAATCGTCCAACTGAGAGTCACCACTACCATTGCATCAAAAGAACCCTAGGCTTGCATTTATATAGCACTATAAATGACCACTGGATCTGTTTTACAACCAATAATCACGGTCAGAATGAGCAGCCAATATCTGCTCAAACAAACAGCCATGAGTTAGTGATTGGAGAATTGGTGGCTCAATGGTTAGCACTGCAGCCTCAAAGAGCCAGGGACCTATGTTCAATACCACCTTCAGGTGACTGTCTGTGTGGAGTTTACATATTATTCCCGTGTCTGCTCTGGTTCCCTCCAGTAGTCCAAAGATGTGCAGGTTAGGTGGGTTGGCCATGCTAAGTTGCCCATAATGTTCAGGGATGTGTACATTAGGTGGATTATCCATGGGAAATGTGGATTTGAGGTAGGGAGTATGGTCTTGGGTAGGAAACTGTTAGGAGGGTAGGTGTGGACTCAAATGTCCTGCCTCTATTGAAGGTTAAATACCGGCAGGACACTGAGCCCTTCCTCAAAATAGTGCCGCGGGATCTTTCACATTCAGCTCTGCAAGAAGAAAGGGCTTCCATTTAACATTTCAGACTGTGTAGCGCGCTCTCAGATCTGTGCTTAGTAAAGGCAGCGTTGATTTCTGTCTTTCGCCACCTGGAATAGGACTGAAAGCAAGAGCATTGCCAGCAAAGCCAACGCTACATTGATAAATATTTGCCTGTTAAGATAAAATCTGATCGTTGTGCAAAAGTTCTTGCTATGACCTGATGTGCGGTCATCCAGTTACAGACTGTGTTCACCCTTCATGGAAGGGTATGGAATTTAGTTCATGGGTTACTGACTCTGATGTCATCTATACTCAAGGTCAATGTTCAAAGTGCTGAAGGGTTATGCTATAATGGAAGATATATGACCTTTGATGCATTGAACCTACTGTAACGGAGGTGCCAAAAAGATCCAGTGTTCTTGAACAGCACTTGATTCTAAGGCACCAGGAAGATCACATATATTTCTGAATGACACATTGTCTTTTTGTGTTTAGTTTCCATGCGTCCTGATAAATACTGACTCAATAACATTGAAACAGTACCATTGATCCAGCTGAACTTGAACAACAGACTATTAGAAGTTATTCCCTGTGTTCCAGAGAGGATTTTATATAAATATTTACTTTATCTGTGTCTGTTAATGCAGATTATTCATGACACCAAAATTGGTTGTGTGACGGACAGCGAAGAAGTTTACGTCAGAGTACAATGGGACTTTGATCAAATGGGCTGAGGATTGGCAGATTGAGTTTAATCCAGATAAATGTGAGGTGCTGCATTTTGATAGGGCAAATCAGGGCAGGGATTATATACTTAAATGGTAAAGTTCTGGGATGTGTTGCCAAACAAAGAGACCTTGGAGTGCAGGTTCACATTTTCCTGATAGTGGAGTCACAGCGAGACAGGGTAGTGAAAGAAGTGCATTGAGTATAAGATAATAAAATGTGGGGCTGGATGAACACAGCAGGCCAAGCAGCATCTCAGGAGCACAAGTAGCTTTTGTGCTCCTGAGATGCTGCTTGGCCTGCTGTGTTCATCCAGCCCCACATTTTATTATCTTGGAATCTCCAGCATCTGCAGTTCCCATTATCATTGAGTATAAGAGTTGGGAGGTCGTGTTGTGGCTGAACAGGACATTGATCAGGCCACTTTTGGCATACGGCATTCAATTCTGGACTCACTGCTCTAGTGAAATTTGAAAGGGTTCAGAAAAGATTTACAAGGATATTGCCAGGGTTGGAGGGTTTGAGCTGTAGGGAGAGGCTGAATATTTCCCCTGGAGCATCAGAAGCTGAGGGGTAAGCTTGTAGAAGTTTAACAAATGGTAGACGCAGACACGATAGTGTCTTTTAAGATGTACCTGGACAGGTACATGGATGGGCAGGGAGCAAAGGGATACAGATCCTTAGAATATAGGAGACAGGTTGAGACAGAGGATCTCGATCGGCGCAGGCTTGGAGGGCCGAAGGGCCTGTTCCTGTGCTGTAATTTTCATTGTTCTTTGTTCTTAAATCTTCAGGGGCATGGATAGGGTGAATAGTTGTGGTCTTTTTACGAGGATAAGGGAGACCAAAACTAGAGGGCATGGATTTAAGGTGGAGAGAGGAAGGATTTAAAAGGCACATAAGTGGGAACATTCGCAAGCAGAGGGTGGTGTGTATGGAATGAGCTGCCAGAGGAAGTGGTGGAGGGGGGTACGATTACAACGTTTAAAAGGCATCTGGATGGGTATATGAGTAGGAAAGGTTTAGAGGGATATGGGCCAAATGCTGGTAAATGGGACCAAAAAGATTAATATATGATATCTGGTGAGATATCCGTCATCTATTTCCTAAGGGTCTGTATCTCTTTGCTCCCTGACCATCCATGTACCTGTCCAGATACATCTTAAAAGACACTATCGTGTCTGCGTCTACCATTTGTTAAACTTCTACAAGCTTACACCTCAGCTTGATATCTGGTAGACTAGTTGGACCAAAGGGGTTGTTTCCATGCTGTACAGCTCTATGACTCTATGATTATGATTGTTCTACACACAGGTATTCTTCATTAACCATCTGAAATGGCAAACGTAATTACTAATATGTGTCCAATAGTGTTGTTAATGTGTTATGAAATGTCTCCCTATGGCTATTGTCAGATGTTTAACTCATTTTCAAATGTTTCTCCTCAAACAGTCTGGTTTATTGCAAATATTTCTTGCTTTCCCTCACCCACTGCTCAAATGTTAGTTGCCCTGTTTCTGTATTCATCCACTTCCCACTCCTCCAAAAAAAGAGTTTTGTTTTTGTTATTCATGGGATGTAGGCAGCATGTGCTCAGCCACATTTATTGTCCACCTTTAATTGCTCTTGAGAAGCTGGTGGTGAGCTGACTTCTTGAACTGCTGCAGTCCACATGGTGTAGGTGGACCCTGTTGCTATCAGGGACAGAGTTCCAAGGTTTTGAACCCATTGACAGTGAAGTTTGAAGTCAGAATGGTGCATGGTTTGGAGGGCAATTAGCAGATGATGGTGTTCCCATGCATTCCCTGCCCTCATCCATATCTCTCTTTGTTTTAACATAGGTATGGAAAAAGATAGGACAGGTCCACAGATTAAGGAGCTAAACTGGAGCAGGGCCAATTTTGGGGCCATTAGGCAAGATCTAGCAGGGATGCTGAAGGAGAGATCAATGAACATTTGGATAGTCAATGTCTGATTAGGGATAGTCAGCATGGATTTGTGCCCAGGAAGTCATATCTGACAAATCTTTTAGAGTTTTTTGAAGCGGTAACCAAGAAGATACTTGAGGTTAGGGCAGTGGATATTATCCTTATGGACTTTAGTAAGGCCTTTGACAAGATCCTGCATAGTAGACTAGTCATGAAGGTTAGGTCACATGGGATCCAGGGGGTGCTAGCTATTTGAATTCAAAATTGGCTTGATGGTAGAAGGCAGAGGGTGATGTTGAAGGTTGTTTCTCAGCTGAAGTACTATGACTAGTGGTGTACCATAGGGGTCGGTGCTGGGACCTTTATTTGTTATTTACATAAATCATCTGGATGTAAATGCACAAGGCATGATTAGTGAGTTTGCAGGTGATACAAAATTAGAGGTATCGTTGATAGCGAGGAAGGTTATCAAAAATTCCAGAGGGGTCTTGATCAGAAGGATAACTAGGCAAGGCATTGGCAAATGCAATTCAATACAGCTGAGTGTAGGGTGTTGCACTTTGCAAAGTCAAATACACCTGCATTCCCCATGCAAATGGCCTAAAGGCCCTCCGCTTCTTCGTGTCCCGCAGGTCCAACCTGTCTCCCTCCACTGACACCCTCATCCGCTTAGCCGAACTCGTTCTCACCCTCAACAACTTCCCTGTCGATTCCTCTCACTTCCTACAAACAAAGGGGGTGGCCATGGGTACCCGCATGGACCCAAGCTATGCCTGCCTCTTTGTAGGTTACATGGAACAATCCCTCTTCCGTACCTACACTGGCCCTAAACCCCATCTCTTCCTCATGCTCCCACGAATATCTTGAACAGTTCATCCACTTCACCAACACCTTCCAACCCAATCTCAAGTTCACCTGGACCATGTCTAACACATCCCTCACCTTCCTGGACTTCTCAGTTGCCATCTCTGGCAACCAGCTGGAAACCGATGTCCATTTCAAGCCCACCGAATCATACAGCTACCTATAACACACCTCCTCCCACCCACCTTCCTGCAAAAATGCCATCCCCTATTCCCAATTCCTTCGCCTCCGCTGCATCTGCTCCCAGGCTGAGGCATTCCACTTCCGAACATCCCAGATGTCCTCGTTTTTCAAGGACTTCAACTCCCCCCCCCCTCAGTGGTCGAGAATGCCCTCGGCCATATCTTCCGCATCGCCTGCAACTCATCCCTCACATCCCCTCCGCACAATAACCTCCAAAACCCATCATCCTAATGTACCACCCCACGAACCTCCGGATCCAACGCGTCATCCTCCGACACTTCCGCCGTCAGCAATCCAACCCCACCACCAAAGACATGTTTCCCTCCCCACCCTTATCTGCTTTCCAGAGGGACCACTCTCTCTCTCTGTGACTCCCTTGTCCGCTCCACACTCCCCTCCAGCCCCACCACCCCCGACACTTTTCCCTGCAACCGCAGGAAGTGCTACACCTGCCCCCACACCTCCTCCCTCACCCCCATCCCAGGCCCCAAGAAGACTTTCCACATCAAGCAGATGTTCACCTGCACATCTACTGATGTGGTATACTGTATCTGCTGTTCCCGTTGTGGCCTCCTCTACATCAGGGAAACCAGGTGGAGCCTTGGGGACCGCTCTGTGGAACACCCACGCTTGGTTTGCACTAAACAACTGCACCTCCCAGTCGCGAACCATTCCTCAGACGACATGTCCATCCTGGGCCTCCTGCAGTACCACAATGATGCCACCTGAAGGTTGCAGGAACAGCAACTCATATTCCGCTTGGGAACCCTGCAGCCCAATGGCATCAATGTGGACTTCACAAGTTTCAAAATCTCCCCTCCCCCTACCGCATCCCAAAATCAGCCCAGCTGGTCCCCGGCTCCCTAACTTGACCTTCCTCCTACCTTTCCTGTCCTCCCACCTCAAGCCCCAACCCCATCTCCGACCAACTTACCTCATCCCAACCCCTTGACCTGTTGTCCTCCCTGGACTGACCTATCTCCTCACTAACTCCCCATCTACACTCACCTTTACTGGCTCCTGTCCATCTCCTCTCTATCTATCGTCTCCTCTATCCATCTTCTGTCTGCCTACCCCTCACTCCCTATTTATTTCAGAATCCTCTTCCCCTCCCCCATTTCTGAAGAGGGGTTGAGGCCCAAAATGTGAGCTTTCCTGCTCCTCTGATACTGCTCAGCCTGCTGTGTTCATCCAGCTCCACACCTTATTATCACAGTATTCCATAACACCCGTGATTTGTGCCGTGTAGCTAGCGGACAGGATTTGGGGAGTGAGGAGGCGACTTACTTGCCACAGAACTCCAAGCCTCCGGCCTACATTTATAGCCACAATTCTTGGTTTTCAGCTTTGTTTTTTGAACTGATGTACTAAATTCTCCCAACATTGGGAATGAGGCTATTTGGGGAACTCTCACCTCTTGTTAGTAGTTAAATTGTCCACCACCATTCACTAGGTGTGGCAGGCCTCCAGACCTTAGATTTGGTCAGTTGATTGTGGGGTCACTTAGCCCTGTCCATTTTAGCTTCATCAAGGTTGACAGCTCATTTTTGCGTGTGCCTGGGACTGCTCCTGGCATGTTCTTCATTAGAGGGTTGATTTTCTGGTAGAATTAATGGTAGAGTGGGGATATATCTGGCCATAACATTTTGGTTGAATACAATTCTGGTACTGTTGATGGCTCCTACAATCTCATGGGCGCTCAGTTTTGAGTTGCTAGATATGTTTGAAGCCTGACTCATTTCGCACGGCGGTAGTGCCAAGAATATTTTTTGAGTTAATGAATTAAATTCCACCAACCACTTTGGTGTCACTTCAAACAACCTGGGCCAATGACTACCAATTCAATGACATTATCGTAATCCCATCACCTCCTTGCAATTGTGTATTGAAGCCCTCTCCCACAATAAGAAATGTTTTCTCTGCATGCACACTATCAAATCTTCCATAATTCTAAGGTCCTCTATTAGGTCACTCCTCGGTTTTCTTTTTCCAGGAGAAAAGACATCCAACCTGTCAATCCTTTCCTGAAATCGTTGCCCACACATTTCTGGTATTAGCCTTTTAAAATTCTCTAGTGTTAAATGCTAACACACATATGAAAATTTAGCTCTGTCATCTGTCCCTAGTTACTGCTGTCCTGTTCTATTAGCTTTGGCTTTTCATCAATTTGAAAAGAAAAAAATGTTTATCCTCTACAGCTTACTTGCTTTGAGCCAAGGTTAGCGTGTGGTCAAAAGTCCCTCACTCCTTCTATTCTAGAAAGCAATTTAGTCTCAACATCCCATTCACAATCATCGCAAACCACATTTGCTCCCACAGCTCTTTCAAAGTGGAAGGAGAATTTGGAATATTCACCTTGCCCCACTCTTAATGGCTCTTGCACCAATGCTGCACCCCTGTTCAAACATTTCTGTTTCAATTCTCCTTTTCATTCCAACCACCAATCTGTCTTGAGGCCCCTTTTCCCTTCAAAGGTGCTTTGTTGACACAGATTTCCAACCTGTGCTTTTCCATGTTTGAATTGCCTCATTCCAATTTTCAGCCTATTGCCCACTGCTTCTTGTCTTTTGGGAAGGGTAAAAAGGAGGAGCTTAAGATTGTAAAAGTTAATTTGCTTCAATTTGGTTTTACTAGTACAGAGCCAAGAAGTAACTCCTTGCTAATACAACATTTAATGAACAGCTGAGAACCATTAAGTAGACTTTAGACCTGTAACACAACACGCCCCTACAGATCTTGTGGCATAGTGGCAGTGTTCCCTACCTTTAATCTTAGAATACTTCCACGTTCTAATCCCACCTACTCCAGCAGTATTTGTACAGGTCAATTGACAACATCAAGAAGCAAGCAAAGGTTGACCTAGAGAAAAAAGTGAGACAAAGCTGCTGTCTAATATTAGATTTCTGGTCCTGTATTTCTGTACAGTTGGAATTCTCAGTCTGCTGTCTCTTATTTTCCCATAATCAGCCCAGTAATTTGGAATTCACAGCAACAGAAAAATCTTAAGGATCAAAAATGGCCAGTGATTCAGGAGAACTGATAATGTACAAGTCTGCCACCTACTGTTGTGATGTATATCATGTATAATTGATTTGAGTAGCATTTTTCATTCTACTGATTCAGGCTGACCTGCATAGTTTCAGCATTTTCTAACTGAGTTTCATTCTTTACAGCATCGAGGATTTTATTAAGTGTCAGCTGTTGCTCAGCTGGGAGCACGTTTGAGTTGAAGTTGAAAGATTGTTGGCTCAATTTTCCACACCAGAAGACTTAAGCCCAATAATCTAAGATGATGCTGCAGTACAGTTCTGAGGGATTGCTGCATTATTGGTGGTGTTTTTTTTCAGATTAGATGTTAAACTGTATCCCTGAAATATTCCCAGTGATGGATATAAAAGATCAAGGAAGAGCAGGGGTTCAACCCCGATGTTTTAGCCCTAAGTAATACAATTGATTATCTGTTCAATATTATGTTGCTTGTTTAAAGAGTTGCTGTGTGTAAATTGGCTGCCATGCCTAATTTTACCACAGCAACTAAAGATGAAAAAGTCTTTTGGTATGGGTCAATCTATCAATATAACCTCAGGTCATATCCCAAGGTGTTTATTTAAATATTAGTTATTAACCATATATGCATAATTATTGAGCGAAGCTCAGTGCTGTGCTCATTTCAATCCATTTCACTTTAGAACATGACAACTGAGGTTACAATTCTAAATTAACATAGCCGAGTCTCCTCTGCACATTTATTAAACCTTACAGTTAATTAGTTATAAAGCATTACTGGCATATCAGATGTCACCAATATTCAGTTTATAAAAGTCTTTCTTAGTAATTTTATTTAGAGTGATCAATTCACAGATAAAGTAACAGCAACAAACACCTTGGAATTATTTCAGAACTCAGGAACATGAGTAGTCCATTCAAACCCTTGAAACTGTTCTAAAATTCATTCCCATTATGGCTGATCAGTATTTGAATTCCATCTACTTTGGTTCCCTAATCCGTAAGACTTCAGCGATCAAAAATGTACTTCAGGTCTGACAATCAACATCAATAGCTTGGGCGGAGGGGTTTCCTGAATCCAAAATGCTTTGGATGAATAATCAGAAAGAATTCAAAAAACAGTTTAAAAAGTTAATGCCATGTGTGTCTGGTTGAATGAATTACGATGGGCTGAGTGCACTTTCCCATCAATGATCCGCTGAGATCTTTCCGAATTGCTTTGAATCTGGCATTTCCAGAATTTACAAGTTTCTTTTTGTATCACTGCAAAACAAATAATTCAAGTTGACATATCTGTTAAAGTGAAGTAATGATTCATTCATTATATTGCAATTGCTTGCAACAAATGCTTCCACTCCTCAAGAAAAAATGGTGAATGAGACATACAGCTCACGTTCTTTGCTTCAAAATATCAGTAAGATCGACACATTATACCTGTCCTTTTCTTTCCTCCCTCCTCACCATCCAAGGCCCCAAGCACACCACCACGACTACATAAATTTCTAAGTTTCTACCTGGTATAAGATTTTTTAATACTTATTTTCCAAAATAGCCAAATGATAGCCAATTCCACTTCATGCGAAACTTTATTAAATTTGGACAACAATTAACTTCACAACAACATCTCGGTCACAAATAAGTCCTACTATTAATGTGAGTGAAAAACATTACCAAGTTCACAGATTTTAATTTTTAAGACAGATTTGGATAACCACTAATCAACCTGTTCAGACGTGTTAGCACACACTTTTGGAGGAGGTGGGACTCGAACCCAAGTCTCTTGAATAAGAGCATCTGTCAAGAAAACTCAGAGTTAAAGTTTCAGGCCCGGTGACCCTTCCTCAGAACTCAAGTGCTGAGGCAGGGTCACTGGACCCGGAGAGTTAACTCTGATTTTTTCTTCAAAGATGCAGCCAGGCCTGCTGACCTTTTCCAGCAATTTCTGTTTTTGTTCCTGATTTACAGCATCCACAGTTCTTTTGGTTTTTATTTATTCTTGAATGAGAAGTTGGGACACTACCCTGCACCACAAGGAGCCTTCACTTCCAACTCTCACTGGCCAGAATAAACCAAATAACAGTGGATGCTGCAGATTTGAAATAAAAACAGAAATTGCTGGAGAAACTCAGCAGATCTGGCATCATCTGTGGAAAAAGAAACAGTTAATGTTTCAAGTCTGGTGACTTTTCATCAGATTTATTAGCAGCAGGGAAAAAAGTGGTATTTGTGCTGAAGGTAAAGCTTTGAACTGAAAAAAATTATCTATTTTCCTTCCAATTTCCACCTTGCTCTTATCTTCACCAGGTCTATCCGACTTCTCCTGTTCCTTCCTCGATATCTGTTCCCATTTCAGGGGATAGACTGATCACTGATACACACCACAAACCCACTGAGTCCTAAAGTGACCTTGACTAACATCCTCACACCCTGTTTCCTGCAAGGACTCCATTACATGTTGTAAATCAGGAACAAAAACAGAAGTATTTGAAAAAGCTGGCAGCATCAGAACTGTCCTGAGGGTCACTGGACCCGAAGTGTTAACTCTGATTTCTCTGCACAGATGCTGCCAGACCTGCTTAGCTTTTCCAGCACTAAGGTTGGTGGAGTTGTGGATAGTGACGAAGGATGCTGTAGGTTGCAGAGAGACATAGATAAACTGCAGAGCTGGGCTGAGAGGTAGCAAATGGAGTTTAATGCACACAAGTGTGAGGTGATGCACTTTGGTAGGAGTAACTAGAAGGCAAAGTACAGGGCGAATGGTAAGATTCTTAATAGTGTAGATGAGCAGAGAGATCTCAGTGTCCATGTACACAGATCCTTGAAAGTTGCCACCCAGGTTGACAAGGCTGTTAAGAAGGCATACAGTGTTTTAGCTGTTATTAATAGAGGGATCGAGTTCCGGAACCAAGAGGTTATGGTGAAGCTGTACAAAACTCTGGTGTGGCCGCACTTGGAGTATTGCGTACAGTTCTGGTCACCGCATTATAAGAAGGATATGGAAGTTTTGGAAAGGATGCAGAGGAGATTTACTAGGATGTTGCCTGGTATGGAGGCAAGGTCTTACGAGGAAAGGCTGAGGGACTTGAGGCTGTTTTCATTAGAGAGAAGGTTGAGAGGTGACTTAATTGAAACATATAAAATAATCAGAGGGTTAGATAGGGTGGATAGGGAGAGCCTTTTTCCTAGGATGGTGACGGCGAGCACGAGGGGGCATAGCTTTAAATTGATGGGTGAGAGATAGAGGACAGATGTCAGAGGTAGTTTCTTTACTCAGAGATTAGTAAGGGAATGGAACACTTTGCCTGCAACGGTAGTAGATTCGCCAACTTTAGGTACATTTAAGTTGTCATTGGATAAGCATATGGACGTACATGGAATAGTGTATGTTAGATGGGCTTGAGATCGGTATGTCAGGTCGGCACCACATCGAGGGCTGAAGGGCCTGTACTGTGCTGTAATGTTCTACGTTCTGTTTCTGTTATCACATGGGTTGCCTTTACCAACGTCACCCATTCCCACATACTCCCAGGCCCATTACAATGAGCTGTGTTTAAGTACGGCTCACCCATTTTCTCCTGCTCTAATTATCACTTATAAGGGATAATGGGAACTGCAGATGCTGGAGAATCCAAGATAATAAAGTGTGAAGCTGGATGAACATAGCAGGCCAAGCTCCTGAGATGCTGCTTGGCCTGCTGTGTTCATCCAGCTTCACACTAATTATCACTTATTTAGCTTTTCTTCTGTCCTGGCCTGCTAACTACAATCTACCTGTTTACCTCTCCCCTTCATTTTAAAAAATGTTTGTCTTTGCTCTCCCTGCACCTTTCATCTTTTTTCTAAGTTCCCCACCCCAAGTTCGTCTTCAACACAAATACCACCTGCTCCTAAGATGCTGCTTGGCCTGCTGTGTTCATCCAGCCCCACACTTTGTTATCTGAGATTCTCCAGCACCTGCAGTTCCCATTATCCCTTAAAATTTCTCATTTCTGCTTGTGATTCAATGGCCAGATGCTGGACCTCAGCCCTGGTCACGTGACGACAATGGCAACACAGCAAAGCCCCGACCCTCACTCTAGGCCGATCACGTGTCTTCCGGCTGGGTCCTCCTGTATCCCAGCGTGCATTTCGCCGGTAATGGCAGCCACCATGGAGGAGGAAGAGCTGGAGTTTGTGGATGAGTTGGAGGGTGTGTTACACCTGTCTCCGGAGGTGCAGCAGGCGATCGAGCAGGTACAGGGCGGCCCTTCGAATGCGATGGGAGCGGGCTGAGGCTTTTATTAACCGTGGCGCGGAGCGGCGTGGGGTGACAGACCAGTCAGAAAAGGGTGGGGTGGTATTTATTGCGTTTGTTGACAGCTGTCTGTCAGGGTCCTGCAGCGTCCCTGGCCACTTTCATTGAGTCTGAAAAACTCTTAATCGTTTCTCCAAACCGGGAGACTGCTTCAATTTTGCATTTTGCCCAGATCTGTGGAGCTGTGAGACACACAGCTGCCAGAGGAGATGAGTTGGAGAGACGGAAACTGTGAACCCTTTGAGTTTTCAGATGACTGCTATTTGATTTAGCCGTCATGTGTATAACTCTGAAGCCTGCGGGAATCAAGTGAAGGCTGGATGGAACAGTTATCATTTGACGAGATAAAAACCGAAAGAACTGCGGATGCTATAAATCACAAACAAAAACAGAAATTGCTGGAAAGGCTCAACAGGTCTGGCAGCATCTGTGGAGAGAAATCAGACTTCACGTTTTGGGTTGAGTGACCCTTCTTCAAAACTGCTGCAGACCTTTTTCAAATCATGGAGGACGTGGAAACAGACCCTTCGGTCCAACTTGTCCATGCTGACCAGATATTCTGGATAAATCTAGCCCCATCTGCCAGCATTTGGAACATAAACTTCTAAACTCTTCCCTGTTCATAATACCCATCCAGATGCATTTTAAATGTCATAATTGGACCAGCTTCCACCACTTCCACTGGCACCTCAGTCTATACATGCACTCTGTGTGGAAAAAGTTGCCCCTGATGTCTTCACTTTCTAGTTTTGGACTCCACCACCTGCTGAGCTTTTACAGCAACTTCTATTTTTTGTTAATTATTTGATGAATCTGGACAAGATGGATTAAGGGAGTCAAGCCCAGTAGAGTTTGGTCAGTGATTTGTGTATTCACGTGGTATATTGGGACACCTTAAAGTTTAAAATTGTAATTCCTGTCTGCAGAACAGATTCAGAATGAAGTGGGAAAAATTGGTAATTGTGATGAGCTGCCTATTTCCCAAAGATGTGACTGGTGCTGGATTGCAGGTTCAAAGATTCTTAGTTTAATATGAGCAGAAGTAGACCATTTGACCCCTCAAGTCAGGGCTGATCTTTCCATGTTTTGATTTTTCCTTTCCTATTTACTTCCAAAATTTTTGATCTGCTTGCCTAACAATAATCTATCTACCTCTGCTGCCTTAAATTATTTTAAGAAGTTGACTCCACCTCCTCCGCTTTTTGAGGTGGAGTTCCAAAGATGCGCAATTGTCGGAAAAAACAATTATCTTCTGTGTCTTAGTGTGACGCTTAACTTTAAAACAGTATCCCCTATTTCTGCACTGATCTACATGTGAAGTATCATCTCCAAGTCCATCTTGTCAAGACAATTCAGGGTTTTGATAATAAAATGTGAGGCTGGATGAACACAGCAGGCCCAGCAGCATCTCAGGAGCACAAAAGCTGACGTTTCGGACCTAGACCCTTCTTCAGAGAGGGGCATGGGATGAGGGTTCTGGAATAAATAGGGAGAGAGGGGGAGGCAGACCGAAGATGGAGAGAAAAGAAGATAGGTGGAGAGGAGAGTATAGGTGGGGAGGTAGGGAGGGGATAGGTCAGTCCAGGGAAGACGGACAGGTCAAGGAGGTGGGATGATGTTAGTAGGTAGGAGATGGAGGTGCGGCTTGGGGTGGGAGGAAGGGATGGGTGAGAGGAAGTTCAGGTTAGGGAGGCAGAGACAGGTTGGACTGGTTTTGGGATGCAGTGGGAGGAGGGGAAGAGCTGGGCTGGTTGTGTGGTGCTGTGGGGGGAGGGGACGAACTGGACTGGTTTAGGGATGCGGTGGGGGAAGGGGAGATTTTGAAGCTGGTGAAGTCCACATTGATACCATTGGGCTGCAGGGTTCCCAAGCGGAATATGAGTTGCTGTTCCTGCAACCTTCGGGTGGCATCATTGTGGCACTGCAGGAGGCCCGTGATGGACATGTCATCTACAGAATGGGAGGGGGAGTGGAAATGGTTTGCGACTGGGAGGTGCAGTTGTTTATTGCGAACCGAGCGGAGGTGTTCTGCAAAGCGGTCCCCAAGCCTCCGCTTGGTTTCCCCAATGTAGAGGCAGCCACACTGGGTACAGTGGATGCAGTATACCACATTGGCAGATGTGCAGGTGAACCTCTGCTTAATATGGAAAGTCATCTTGGGGCCTGGGATAGGGGTGAGGGAGGAGGTGTGGGGGCAAGTGTAGCATTTCCTGCGGTTGCAGGGGAAGGGTTTTATAACTTTAATCAATTCATACCTCACTCCAAGCCCCCTGTGGAAACAAGCCTAGCCTGCCTGACCTATCCTTATCAGACAATCCCCTTATTCAAGATACCAGTCTAGTAAACCATCTCTCACTGCATTTATATATTTCCTTAAATAAGAAGGCCAAAACTGCACACAGTATTTGAGCTGTGAATATCATATTAAAATGGTATGAACTTGGAATTTTGGCAGGATATTTGCTGATGAAGGATTGCACAGCTGAGCATGACCTTTGCCCATGTGTAGATTTCCTGGCTGATTTTTTTTTCCCCTCTCCTCGTTAAATCAGGGATGTGAATGATATTTTATGCCTGTGTTGATTTGATTTATTATTGTCATGTACCAAGATACAGGGAAAAGAATTATTTTGTGTGCCAACCAGACAAATTATACCTTACATAAAAAAATCGGGGTAATAGCACAGAAGGCAGAATATAGTATTACAGATGCAAGGACGTACAGAGGAAGATCAACTCTGACGTACCTGAGATCAGAAATCTCATTACAAACTTGGAATCAAACCTACTGTTATTTGGTTGAATTACTGAGTTTTGCATTTAATAATAGTTTCGTCCACCAAGCTGGAAGTAAGGTTGGAACAATTTTGAAATTGTGCTCAAATAGTGAGGTATTAGGGGTCAATCGACTCAAGCCCCATTAGATTACAGCTTGCAAGGGTAGTGTCCAACCGTCTGCTTTGTGACTGATCCTCTCTTCTTTATTGGATCAGAAATGGGGTTGTTCGTTGAACATTGTTCAATGTTCAGCACCACTCATGTCTCCTCAGATATGAAAGCAGCTTTGTGCCTGAATTCAGCAAGACTTGAGCAACTTTCAAGTTTAGGCCAAGAAGTAGAATTAACATTTATGCAATCCAAACTTCAGGTGAGGATCATTGCCAACAAGAGAATCAAGCCACCTCCCTTTTGAGATTCAATCACATTATCTTTGCTGAATCCCCCACCATTGGCATTCTGGAGGTTCCCACTGAGTAGAAACTGAACAGCATCAGCCGTATAATGCTGTGCATAGAAGAGCAGGTCAGAGGCTGGGTATTCTGCAATAAGTAACTCAAATCCTAACTCCCCAGAATCTTTCCTGTACAGGGCAGGACTGCGATGAAATATTCTTCACTTACCTGGATGAGTGCAGTTCCAGTAACACTTGAGGTGTTTGATATCAGCAGGGACAAATGAGCCTGCTTTATAGGCACCAAGCACTTCAGACATTTCCTCTGCAACAGCTCACTAAACATTTTCTGACAATGTCTTTCAATCCTATGACACCTTCTGCCTAGATGAACAAGGACAGCGGTTACAAAAGAACACCAAACTTACAATCTCTCCTTTGGGTCTCATATTTTCTTAACTGGGAAATATATTACTGCTCTTCACTATTAGTAGGTCAAAGCCCTGAAAACATCTAACAGCACAGTGGGTACATTTACACTACAAAGACTGCACAATCTCAGGAAGGTGGCTCCTTGCAATCTTCTCAGTCAATTTGAGGAGTGAATGCTGGGTGTGTCAGCAACAGTCTCATCTTATAAGTATATATTTTTAAGAATAATAAAGTACAACTTCATTAGTTATTTTCTTTGCACCAATTTCCCAATATAATGAAAGATTATTGTAATTAATTTCACTCCAACATTTACCAAATTCCTGTGCAAGTTCAATTCCATTCCTGTTCCTGCCAAAATGTCTACATAAAGCAATTCCATGATTGGTGGATGAGGGGTCACTGAACTCAAAACATTAACTCTATTTTCTCATCAGAGATCGTGCCAGACCAGCTGATTTTCTCCAGCAATTTCTGTTTTTGTTTGTTTCAGATCTCCAGCTTCTGCAGTTCTTTGTTTTTCTATTAATTGGATGATACTGGCTATAAAACACCCTAAAGTTCATCCAAAGGTTACCATTTTCTCATATCTCCTAATTACACATCAATAATTTTGTTTGCAGAATTACTTGTAGATAATGGCAAGTTGGGTGTGAAAACTGGGAATCTAAGGAGCATGGACACAGCGGGCAATTTTTTTTATAGAGTGGTTCATGTGTGCAATGAACTTCCAAAGGAAGTGGTGGATGTGGGTCCAACTTTTAAAAGACATTTGGATAAGTACATGACTCAAAGGTTTGGAGGGATTGGGCCAAACGTAGGCAGGTGGGACCAGTTTAATTTCGGATGATGGTCAGCACAGACTGGTTGGACCGAAGGGTCTGTTTCCATGTTGTACGACTCTAAACAAAAAATAAATAAAACAAATAAATACAGTTACAAGGAATATCAGATGAATAGAATTTCTAATATTGATACATTTAAAAGATTGCATGTTGGTTCAGAACCATACTGAAGTGATTTTGCCTTTATTGGTTAAATACCATGGACAGGAGAAAGATTCAGCTATTCTGTTTGACAAAGTGTTAATAGTGCCCTAATATTAGAGAATGACTCCCGTTGAATAAAGTTTTGAGGTGAGGCAAATAGATCAGCAAGAAAGAATAGCCTTGTTTGAGATCACATTAGGATCATTGTACCCAATTTACTGGGAAAGATTCTGAAAAAGTCATCAAGGTTATCCATAAAAGGAAATTACGGTGAAATGCTGGAAATCTGAAACAAATGCAGAATGCTGGAGACACTCCGCAGGTCTGCCAGTGTCTGTGGAGTGAGAAGAAGTTGTTTCGTGTTCACTGTAACTCTGAAGAAGAGTCATACTGGACTTGAGCATAACAGTTGTTCTGAGTCTTGGATCATGGAGCTGTGTTGAAGTAGCAAAGGACTTATGACCCTTTACCTTTATGGTCAAACTCATTTGCCAGAGCTGAGGAGTAGAATGAGACTTTAAAATCAATAAATTGAAATATAGAGAAACTGTAAGGAACAATGTCTTTTATTTAAGCAAAATAATTTTGCGGGATTGGAAAACTTTGTCTTTTACGTTTGGAGATCTGGGATCATCTTGAAACAATTTGCTAACTCCTTTCTGGATAAGGGCACCTTTTCGTGAATAAAGGTTATCCCTGCACTGTGTGTATCGTGAATAATTTATTCAGAAAGAAGCCACAGATATGTTGGAATTGGTGACCTTCAGTTGGAGCTGGAGCTGTTGTTCTTAAAATGGGTTAAACATGCATTGTAGAGAATATTTTGCTTCCTATAGAAATTGCTATCTTCAGGAAAAGAAGCTAGAAATGGCAAAATAAAAACAAGAACTAGTGTCTAAACCATGAATCGCAAGAGATTTAAATGATTTTCCTCTGTGTCATGTATCAAAAAATTGCTAGAATTAATTTAGAGCTACATAAATTCTTTCCTCAAGATTGTGCAGAATCAGATGTAGATGCCTTAGTGTCACTAAGAATAGTAATGTTGAATGACACATTTGACATGTCATCTTCACTGAACCTCACAGGTGTTTCCCAGCCAGGATCCCTTGGACAGGGCTGATTTCAATGCTGTGGAATACATCAACACACTCTTCCCCACAGAACAGGTAAGAGAGCTGAGGGGACAGTTGGATTTTTTCTTTAATGATGTGTGATTTCTCCAAGTGTTCTGCCAGATATCGACAATGTTCTTCTACATATCTGAACTGTCCATTACAACCATCAGAAGCTACCTAATGAGCAGACCATTATCTGGCAGGCATCTGTTTTTAAAATGTTTATTCTTAGGAAGACATTCATTTGCTGTTTACCGTAGGAACGTTTGTTCCATGTTGAGAGTTCCTTGATGAGGCTCCTGGATGGTACAAAATTAGGCATTGCTATCGACAGAATGGCTGCTGAGTTTGTCTATGTGACAGTGACGCATGAAGTGCTTTAGAACAGTCCTGAGAGGAGAGGTATAATTAGCTACGGCAAGTCTGTAGCCCAGAAACAGGCCCCTTGGTTAAAAGTATTAGCGTTATGTGAAGTCCATTTGTACTGAGCTTTTAATTACAGACAACTCTGGGCTAGGTGTCACTAATGAGAAAAGATATTGGTCTAATGCTTTACGGTGCTTATATCAGCTTCTTGTCTATTTGAGACCAGATATGTTGGGTATATAAGAAACTGTAAATAAGGAAATCGATATCAAACCTTTCTTTGCAGATAAAAAAGCTGATTTAAAGAGAAGCAAAACCCTGGCAAGGTTCTTGCTCAAAACACACTTCTGCTTTGTGCATGTCTTTAAAAATATAGTTAATAAGAATCTTTCATCTTTTAGTGTATCATTATCAGTTGATACTGGTTTCTTGCTTCAATAACAATTTTTATAGGGAGTTGATGCAATATTGGGTGTCATGAGGTTCTATTCAGCTGATGGCATACTTTTCTGGAAATGATTGGCTCTGGTTGAATTAGGCACGTGCAGTCAATGTTCATTGCATTCAGCAGAGCTCTTTTGGGATTCCTTCTTATTAGCTATGTTTGGCATTGATAAACATCAAGGGAGCCCAAGACCAAGAGACTTCTATTGCAACTGAAGCCTCAAGAAAAATTATTTCCATGCGTTAATTAGAAAAGTATCGATCTTTATTGAGGGGCTAGGTCTGGAGCAATATCAGTGGGAGCGTAAACTTGGATATTGTTCTTCAACTCTTCCCTTAGCTGGTGAAGGTAAACATCGTACAGAGAAACTCATCTAGAAAGATACAAGTGAAGGAAATAAATTGGTCTAAAACGAAATTCCATTTTCTTTTTGGAATATTTTAAGGTCAGTTTAAAGTTGCTAATCTGAAGGAGTTAATCAAGCCCTTCAAAAATATCCTGCATAGGATTTTCTGAATCTTCAGTGACTGCTGAGGCAAAATCAAGCTCATATATCTTATTCACACTGAAATTGATAGATGGATAATGTGTTAGTATTTTGCAGCAATTTCCCTGTGCTTTGCTAAGCATGGTGTTAGTGTGAACACTTTTCTTTCATTTGAGGGAAGGAATGAAAATACTGCTGATGTACTGACTGTTCTGATGGAAGAGGTTTATTCTGGGTGGGAAAAACTGCATCCAATGGCATAAACGTTATGGCACTAGATTAGTAATCCAGAGCTCAAATGTCATTCTGACGGGGAATTTAAACTCAGCTAAGTCTGGTTTAGAGGCTAGTACCTACAGGTGCCTAGGAAAAAACCAGATTGTTGTAATATCTCAATTGGTTCTCTAATCTGCTTCTGGGAAGGGAAATCTACCATCCTTACATGGTCTGGTCTTTCAGGCTCATGGCCATATGATTGACTCTTAGTTCTCTAAAATAGGCTGTTGAGCCATGCTGTTAATTCAAATTCACTGATTTGATACACTGCAGTATTCAAGATACCTTATTTTAGTGATGAACAAATTCATTCTGGCCTTGTCAATCACACCCATATCCTGTGAATGAATAAAAAGAAGTCATGTTTAATCTAACACTAATGTGAAGTGAATCTCACTCGTTGAAGTGAATCTCATTCGTTGTTACTTTAGGTGGCCAAGTTTCACATGGGCTTCATTAGGCTGCGTTTGCATTAATACTATATTGTGAGGAAACAGAGCTGTTTTGTATTGATGCTATAATGTGTCTGCCTTTTGGTTACTTAAAAGGCAGACAATTCTGTACTTATACAATCTGATCAACTCTCTTGTCTTACTGTAGTTCTAAGACGAGTACTGTAAGGAGAGACTATTCAAAGTATAGATTTTTGTTCTTGAGAAAAGTGATAACTTTGTCAAAAATCAGAAACGGTAAATCGCACATTCTCCTCCATGGTGATCCAGTTGTGTGGTACTGCACTTTCCCTGCTCTGATCTTATCTCTCTACTGTGTCCCATCTGCCATTTCCCGAAATGGCTTCACATTCTGCTCTCACTCTGGTATGGTCGGTGACACCCAGGGATGAAGCCCTGGCCCCTTATTTCCCATCTCTTCGCTGCTCCTCAGTGAAATTGTCCAAGGTATCTCATGAGTATGATGTTGACATTTAGCTGTAGCTGTTCATTGCTGCTCTGGATTGCTCCACCTGTGCTAAATGATCAAACTGGTTACTATATCTGACACCAAGAAGTGAGTGGGCAAACACTTGCAAATATTGGGAAGAATAAATCATCAATTTCTGTTCCCTAGCCACAATGATCATCCCTATTCCAGCCAACTGAGACTGAGCCTGCCTGTTTGCAATTTTGATTTCATATTTGATTTTGAGATGGGCTTTTGAGGGCTGTTACTAAGATCATCTTTTCCCATCTCCGATCTGTGGCTCAACTCTGTCCGTGTCTCAGGTCATTTGCTGTTAAAGCTGTCCCCCATGCCTTTGCCTCTTCTGGAGTTGACTGTTCTAATATATGCCTGAAAGGCCTTGCGTATTCTACTCTGCATAAGAAACAAGAAGAATACCTCTTAATTATCTGCTGCATTGACTGCAAGATTTGGAATTCCTTCCCTAAACCCCTCTGTTCCTTACCTTGGTTTCCTTAAAGCCTCTTTTGGCCATCTGTCATGATAGGACCTTATGTGACTAGGTGTCAATATTTAATTATAAATGCTCCTGTGTAGAAACTTAGGACATTTTATTACATTAAAGATGTTGTATAAGTACATGTGATAATGGGAACTGCAGATGCTGGAGAATCCAAGATAACAAAGTGTGAAGCTGGATGAACACAGCAGGCCAAGCAGCATCTCAGGAGCACAAAAGCTGACGTTTTGGGCCTAGACCCTTCATCAGAGAGGGGGTTGGGGAGAGGGAACTGGAATAAATAGGGACGGAGGGGGAGGCGGACCGAAGATGGAGAGAAAAGAAGATAGGTAGAGAGGAGAGTATAGGTGAGGAGGTAGGGAGGGGATAGGTCGGTCCAGGGAAGATGGACAGGTCAAGGAGGCGTGATGAGGTGGTAGGTAGGAAATGGAGGTGCGGCTTGAGGTGGGTGGAAGGTATGGGTGAGAGGAACAACAGGTTAGGGAAGCGGAGACAGGCTGGGCTGGTTTTGGGATGCAGTGGGGGGAGGGAACGAGCTGGGCTGGTTTTGGGATGCAGTGGGGGGATGGGAGATTATGAAGCTTGTGAAGTCCAGTTTGATACCATTGGGCGGCAGGGTTCCCAAGTGGAATATGAGTTGCTGTTCGTGCAACCTTCAGGTGGCATTATTGTGGCACTGCAGGAGGCCCATGATGGACATGTCGTCTGAGGAATGGGAGGGGGAGTTGAAATGGTTCACGACTGGGAGGACCAGTTGCGAACCGAGCGGACATGTTCTGCAAAGCGGTCCCCAAGCCTCCGCTTGGTTTCCCCAATGTAGAGGAAGCCACACCGGGTGCAATGGATACAATATACCACATTGGCAGATGTGCAGGTGAACATCTGCTTGATATGGAAGGTCATCTTGGGGCCTGGGATAGGGGTGAGCGAGGAGGTGTGGGGGCAAGTGTAGCACTTCTTGCAGTTGCAGGGGAAGATGCTGGGTGTGGTGGGGTTGGAGGGCAGTGTGGAGCAGACAAGGGAGTCGCGGAGAGAGTGGTCTCTCCGGAAGGCAGACAAGGGTGGGGATGGAAAAATAGCTTGTGTGGTGGGGTCGGATTGTAGATGACAGAAGTGTCGGAGGATGATGCGTTGTATCCGGAGGTTGGTGGGGTGGTATGTGAGAACGAGGGGGATCGTCTGGGGCCGGTTGTGGCGGGGGCGGGGTGTGAGGGATGTGTTGCGGGAAATGCGGGAGACGCGGTCAAGGGCGTTCTCGACCACTGTGGGGGGAAAGTTGCGGTCCATGAAGAACTTGGACATCTGGGATGTGCGGGAGTGGAATGCCTCATCCTGGGAGCAGATGCGGCAGAGGAATTGGGAATAGGGGATGGAATTTTTGCAGGGGGGTGGGTGGGAGGAGGTGTATTCTAGGTAGCTGTGGGAGTCGGTGGGCTTGAAATGGACATCAGTTACAAGCTGGTTGCCTGAGATGGAGACTGAGAGGTCCAGGAAGGTGAGGGATGTGCTGGAGATGGCCCAGGTGAACTTGAGGTTGGGGTGGAAGGTGTTGGTGAAGTGGATGAACTGTTCGAGCTCCTCTGGGGAGCAAGAGGCGGCGCTGATACAGTCATCAATGTACCGGAGGAAGAGGTGGGGTTTGGGGCCTGTGTAGGTGCGGAAGAGGGACTGTTCATGGTTGTTGTTGATGTTTTCTGTGTTGGGAAGTGTGTTTAAGTTAATTTGATTGCATTGAGAGTTCTCACTTGGCAAATTTTCTGTGAATGGACCAACTTATATTAACTATGTTATATGGAGTGATTTTGATTGCATTTACTTAAGAAAAGAAACTAAAGCTGAAAGATTGCTTGAAAAATTAATTGTGCATTCGTTGTGCTCCACTAGGAGTCACTGTTTTACTGAATTTAAAGCTGCTGTTTATTTAGAAACTGATTGTTCTCTCATTCTTGCTTTTCTTTCTCCCCAAAGTCATTGGCCAACATTGATGAAGTTGTAAACAAGATTAGACTAAAAATCAGGTGAGTGAAATAAACTATTGCCTCTTTACTGGAAGTAAGGATTTCAGAGTGTATCTGTTAACAGTGCCTCATTAAGTATACATCTTTGAAGACTATCCTTCTGGTCATTTCTATTCTTGAGGCGTTTGACAATAACAGCAGTTTTGGTTTACTTGATTTTGTGCAGCAGAGTTCCCCTGCTTTACTTGCACCCTCTGCATCGATACCCCGCACTTCGCATTCACCCTCTCACTCCATCATTAGTGGCTGTGGCATTATCTGCTTTGCTGCTAAACTCTGGAATATTCCCCCGAAGCTCCTCTGCCTCAGCAGCTCCCCCTCTTCCTTGAAACCTGTGCCTCTGCGAAGCTTTTGATTATCCCCTCAGGGAGTCATTCTTGCTATCCACTTTCTTAATTTCGCCTCCACTAAGTACGTTAAGGTGTTTTCTGCATTAAAAGTGTAATATGCACAAGTTGTTAGGTACCTAGCTGCTTATGTATGCATAGTATTACCTTCATAATGTGCATGCTACGTGGAAACAATCTGAATGAGGAATGGGATACATTAGCTATTTTCTTCCAAAAAATATTATTTTTTTTCAAAGAGCTGAGACAGCTGTTGTTGAGTGTGTTCACATGATGGTAGAGTTAATCATACTTTCCAACTCCCAGCAGTATAGTATAAGTAATAGAATGAAATTAGGAAACACTTCTACAAACAAACAGCGATTGCTAATTTAGTCACTGTGAAAGTGATCCACATTACTCAGCGATGCCACAATACTTCATTCAAACACTAATTGATTTAAGGGGAGAAAACAGTCTCATGGTATTATCCAGAAACCCAGGTAATGTCCTGGGGACCCAGGTTCAAATTCCACAATAGCTTGTTATTGTTTGATATGGCTATGTTTTTTCTGTGTGTCTAATTCTTGGTCATTTATAAATGAGGTGAAGTGTTGGGCTGCTGAACTCATCCTTACTGTCATCATTTTGCAGCTTCCTACCAGTGTAATCATTCCTATTACTGAACTCTCTCACCATCATGATACCTTAAGGACTGTATCAATTTGAAACCATTAATTTAGCACAGTTTTCTGATCATAAAGAACTGCTCTATTATTTTCAATTCTTTCTTCATTTTTAAAATTACCTTTCTTGTTTTCAAATCCCCCCAGCTGTGTACTCTCCTGCTGAAATCTCAGGTGTGCTCCTGCAATTCAAGGGTTTTTGAACATTCCCGGTTGTATTTGTTGCATATTTGGTTGCCGTACCTTCAGCTGCAGAAGTCCAAATCTCTGGAACTCCTTCCCACTCACTGCCTGTTCTTCCTCCTTTAAGGCAGCCCTTAGTTACTTGAACAAGCTTTTGGTCATCTGCCGTAACATCACATTGCGGCTCAGCGTTAAGTTTTGTTTGATAACATTCCTACGAAGCACCTTGATGTTCTGCTAATGTTGAAGGTACTGTATAGGTGTAAGTTGTTATTATATGTGAGACTTTTAATATATAATGTGTCAGTCTTCTATGGCAATGCGCACAGGATATCAAAATGAAACAGGGCATTCAGGTGTCATTATTGCTGAGAAGGTGTAATTACAGTGTGACAAGTTTCAATTACCAATTACTTTGTGGAAACAAAAAAAATTGTAATGGAGACAGTTACTAGAGAATAGCACCAAAATGTGAATTATATTTTGTATCCAAAGTTGTGTTCAGGGCAGCTGGTGGCTCAGTGGTTAGCACTGCTGCCTCTCAGTGCCAGGGACCCGGGTTCGATTCCAGCCTCGGGCCACTATCTGTGTGGAGTTTGCACATTCACCTTGTGTCTGCGTGAGTTTCCTTGGGGTGCTCTGGTTTCCTCCCACAGTCCAAATATGTGCAGGTTAGGCGGATTGGCCGTGCTAAATTAATTGCGCGTAGTGTTCAGGGAGGTGTAGCTTAGGTGATTATAGCGAGATGTGTCTGGGTGGGATGCTTCTAGGTTCAGTGTGGACTTGTTGGGCTGAAGGGCCTGTTTCCCCACTGTAGAGATTCTATGATTCCATTCTATGTAAAAACCGCAAGAAGTGCGGATGTTGTAAATCAGGAACAAAAGCAGAAGTTGCGGGAAGCTCAGCAGGTCTGGCGGCATCTGTGAAGAAAAAATTAGAGTTAACATTTTCGTTCTGGTGACTCTTCCAGACCTGAAACATTAACTCTGATTTTTTCTTTTCTTCACAGATGCTGCCAGACCTGCTGAGCTTCCAGCAACTTCTATTTTTGTTTGTGTAGATGTAGGCATTTTTACAGACTGTATTTACTTTGCATGCAGTGTTTGTAAGTAGCACGCACATTAGATATATTGTTATGACTGCACAAACACTAGGAACAATGTGTGAAAGTGTTCAAGCATCTTGCTGCTTGTTACCTGCCTGAGTGAAAGTTATAACCTTATAACTTTCCTACATAAAGTCTGTGAAACATTAATTCCTTGTTAAATACCAGGGTCCATTTTGCTGATCTGTCTTTATTATTTCCGTTAATTGAGGTTGAGGACATTAATTTATGAGTAAATTCAAATATAAATGACCATTTATTAAAATTATTCATTCATGGACATGGATGTTGCTGACCAGACCGGTATTTATTACCTGTCCCTAACTGCCCAGAAGGAAGTTCAGAGTCAACCACATTGCTATGGGTATCAAGTCATATTATTTCTTTATTATCACTTTATTTCTCTAAAAGACATTAAATGAACTAGATGGGTTTTTCTAATGATTGGCAGTAGTTTCATGGTTATCATTATGCTCTTAATCCCAGAATTTTATTGACCTCAAACTCCATCATCTGCTGTTGTGGGATTTGAACCTGGGTCCCCAGGACATTACCTGGGTTTCTGGATAATACCATGAGACTTTTTTCTCCCCTTAAATTAATTAGTGTTTGAAAGAAGTATTGTGGCATCGCTGAGTAATGTGGATCACTTTCACAGTGACTAAACTAGCACTCACTTTGTTTGTAGAAGTGTTTCCTAATTTCATTCTATTACTTATACTATACCGCTGGGAGTCCTAGACTCCCCAGTCAGCAGAAATAAAGTATGTAGGGACCTATTGGTTCCCCTTAATCTCTTGAAAGTTTTGAGCAAATTTTATCCTTAACCTTCCATCTAATCCTTAAGAATCCTGATGCCATTCTGCAATATCTATATTAGATTTCTAAAACTATTACATTCTTCTGAAGACTTGGTGCCCAGAACTGCTCATAGTATTCCAGGATTGATCTAACTAGAGCTTTGCATAGCTGTGACATAATTTTTAAACTCCTGGAATCTAATTATTCAGATAAGAGGCCAACGTTCAATTCACTGTTTTAATCATTTCCTACAGCTATCAATGACACCTTTTAATGTTTTGTATACCCGGACCCACAAATTTCTTTGGATCTCGACTGATTGTGGCATTTCACTTTTTAAAAAGCACTCTACTTAATCCTATCAGGCATTTGTTTTTGCTTATATTAAAATGTTTCGAACATTCATTTGATCTATAAATATTTCTTTGTGACTCCTATGTCTGTATTATCTACTTTATGCTCAATGCCACCTATCTTTCTGTGCTTGAATTTATAAAATCAGCTGAAGATTTATAAACTCTTCACGTTTGCTATCTGAAAACTAAGTCCGAATTATTTTTCAGCATTGAATACCAGGCTAACTGGTGCATAGTTCTTGACTTTTCCCATGTTATCTTTGTTGAATAATGGAGTGGGATATGATTTTTCTAGCTGATCAGGCCAATGCTTGAATTTAGGGAGTTTTGCAAGCTTATAGTGAGAACACTCCCAATGTTTTCTCTTATGCCTTTAAAACTCTGCAGTGGAAACCCTGTAGTTCTGGGAATTTGCTACTCTTTAATACCATTATCATTGTAATTACTGTTATTTTACATATTCAAAGTAAAGCCAAACTACAATTATTATGACCCCTCCATAGACAAATTTCTGAACAGGTTAAGTGTGCATAAAGATGTTTGCAATGCTTTCCTCCTCACTTTCCCCCTGTAAGGCAAGCATTAAAACCAGCCTGTTTGACACTGATTTTGGTTTTGTGGCTTAATTTCTTTCAATGGTTTGGTGTCGTACTGTTTTGTTTTAAATAATGCTCCTGTGAAATGCCTTGGGACTCGCGCACCCAAGTTAAAGTCACTTTTTGTACAGAAATATGATGGTTCACGTATGTGTAAGCAGATGTATTGCAGTATAAAAAGGACCTGTGTCCAAAATGTATCTAAGGTTGGTTGGTTCGCCGAGCTGGTTCTTTGTTGTTCCGCAGATGTTTCGTAACCCTTACTGGGTAACACCATCAGTGCAACCTCTGAAGAAGTTATCCAGCAGGGTAAGGAGACATCTGCGGAATAACGACAAACCAACTTGGCGAACCAACCAACCTCAACATCCACCATCCAAGTTACAATCTACCCCAAAACCTTAAAAATGTATCTAAATTCTAACAGAGACTGTTTGGGTGACAGGCAGGAAGTATGCACTAAAGGCTGGACCTTGTGCTTTCTATTCTATATTGTTTATGACATTAGAAAAACATACAAAATATTACTTTATAGTTGCATCCCTTTCAATTGCAAACTTCACATCTACTTAGTACTGGAAAGTTCAAATGAATCATTCACTTTGGGAAGAAGGCAGAGTACTGGGTCAATGGAAAGATTCTTGGTAGTGTGGATGTGCAGACGGATCCTGGTGTCCATGTACATAGATCCCTGAAAGTTGCCACCCAAGTTGTTAGTGCTGTTAAGAAGGCTTACGGTGTGTTAGTTTTATTGGTAGAGGGATTGAGCTCCGGAGCCGTGATGTCATGCTGCAACTGTACAAAACGCTAGTGTGGCCTCATTTGGAATATTGCGTGCAGTTCTGGTCGCCCCGTTACAGGAAGGATGTGGAAGCATTGGAAAAGGTGCAGAGGAGATTTACCAGGATGTTGCCTGGTTTGGAGTGAAGGCCTTATGAAGAAAGGCTGAGGGACTTGGGTATGTTCTCATTGGAGAGAAGGAGGCTAAGAGGGGATTTAATAGAGACATTCAAGATGATCAGAGGATTAGATAGGGTGGACAGTGAGAGTCTTTTTCCAAGGATGATGACGTCAGCTTGTACAAAGGGGCATAGCTGCAAATTGCGGGGTGATAGATTTAAGACAGATGTCAGAGGCAGGTTCTTTACTCAGAGAGTGGTGAGGGCATGGAATGCCCTGCCTGCCAATGTAGTTAACTCAGCCACATTAGGGGCAGCTAAACAGTCCTTGGATAAGCATATGGATGATGATGATGGGATAGTGTAGGGGGATGAGCTTAGATTAGTTCACAGTTCAGTGCAACATCAAGGGCTGAAGGGCCTGTTCTGCGCTGTATTGTTCTATGTTCTTTGTTCTATCATCTCCTTCCCCAGTAAGTGATAGAGATGGGTGTGATTTAGTTTCCTGTTGTCTTGAAGTTTCAATAAAAGTGCATTGTAAGGTCTGTCTTTCATGACTGCCACCACCAAGACCCACAAACACTGTAACTGAAAACACACAATGTCCTTATAGGCCAATCTCTGAACTTTTTTAGATAGATTCCAGACATTTCGTTCTTAAGGGCATGGCATTGTGTATGCACAAGATGTCTGTTTTATTATGTCATATTTTTGCAATTGTTTGTCCTTGTAATGAAATTGAATACTTATTTATGATTTATTTTTCTGGTCACTATTGCTAGTGAATTCATTAAAATGGGGAGAGCACTCGTGATGGTCTGAAAAATGATAGACTTTTGTTACGCTCAATTAGATTTTTCCCTTGGAACAAAGAAGGTGATTTAGTACATCTGTTGAATGCTATCAAGTCCTGCAGCATCCCTGAGAGCAGGATAAATGTAAATGTCCTTAACTTATGCGAGTTTGCCTTCAAAGTGTGACATTCGTTACCTTGTGTGCAAGAGATTAGCCTGGGACTTGGAAACCCACAAGGGTAGATTGCTCAAATATAGGTCTGAGGAAAAAACAATTTTGTACCAAAAGCTTTTCAAAGCAATTTGCAGTTACATTTAGAGCTGCATGACAAGAAGACTGCTTCCTCTCTGATAGTAGGCTAATCAGGTTCTGTCATAGCCACATAATGAATAAGGAAGTGTGTCGAGAGTAATTTTTTGCTTGAGGATTAGCAAAAGAGATCTTGACGTCACAAAGAGAGTAATATTTGCAACATGTTCTGAGGAAGGGTCACCGGACCCAAAACGTTAACTCTGTTTTCTCCTCCACAGATGCTGCCAGACCTGCTGAGCTTTTCCAGCAACTTTGTTTTTGTTCCTGATTTACAGCAACCGCAGTTCTTTTGGTTCTTAATGTTTGCAGTTACTATTTACACTGAGTACTGACCTTTTTTTAACCCATTTAATAGTCTGGATTTTGTAGCTTAAATTCTAGGCCACAATTTGATAGTGTTTATTCTGGCACATAACAAAGTTATGTAGAGTTTGTGGCAGTGTGCGCTGTTATGTAATAAATCCAGACAACAATGACAAGATTGTCTGATTTTAAAAAAATTGCCCAGATAACAGCCAGTGTTCTTGAACGCTCTGAAAATATTTAGCGTGAGATCCTAAAGTCCTTTTACATTATGGCCCGAAGCACAATACTTGATGGATGTGTTTTGCTGACTATAGATTTATTTTGTTTATTTTATATAAACTAAGCATTGCAGTTTTCTGACAACTATCTGCAGAGTATTTTCTATAGTTTGAGTTTTCATGAGCTACCCTGATCCCAGTAGCATTTACAAATGCTGCAATCAGAGCTTCCCTAGTACTCCAGATTAGCTGTTGAAATGCCTGATGTATTGCAAATAAAGCCAGGGCACACAGGTCAAAGAAATCCAATGCTGTTGCCCTGTTCTGTCACTCACTGAAAATGCTGAGCTATTGTGTAACTGAGGAAAAGAAAAACGTGGCCAATGCATACAGATCTCTGATGGATTTTGCATATGCTGTAAACATTTTAAAAATTATTGTTATTGTAAATTCCCTGAAATGAAATATGTGCGCCTCCTGCCTTTTCGCAAGACCTAAACCATCAGTCAGTATCATTTACTTCTGCACACCTGTGATTGGAACTGAGCTTGTATTAATATATATAATACATTTTGGAGGCTGCTCAAGGTCTCGGGTGTGATTTACACCATTGACTCTTATCAACCTGGTGGAAAATAACGACTTTAAGCAAATGTGCCTGATCACAGCTTTTCCCATAGTTCTGGAACTTGGATCTTCTGCTGACTTTCCTTACGGTTCTAACAGTGTTGAGTGAAAGAATATCTTTGTGCATGAACCAATCCAAATTCCTGCCCAGGCCACATGTGCACTGACAGTACGACCTGCTGGCAGTATTGTTGCAAGAAGCACAACTGTACACTTCAGAGTGGCAGTGCCCCACACTTTTAAGCAGTCAGCTGAGTGGGGAAATTGCAACTTTTCACTGAGATTTCAAACATCCACATCAAAAGATGCTGAAAGTTGTATATACAGTTTGGATTAATGGTTTTATTTCTACAAAGTGGCAAACCAGAGATGACATCATGAGCAATTACTAACAAATCCAATAAACCCAGGTTGGAATGGTGGCTCAGTGGTTAGTGCTGCTGCGTCACTGTACCAAGGACCCAGGTTTGATTCCACCCGTGAGCCACTGTCCGTGTGGAGTTTGCACATTCTCCTTGTGTCAGTGTGGGTTACCTCTGGGTGCGCCAGTTTCCTCCCACAGTCCAAAGATGTGCAGGTTAGGTGGGCTGGCTGCGCTAAGTTGGCCTGTAATGTCGATGGATGTTCTGGCTAGGTGGATCAGCCATGGGACATGCAAGGTTACAGAAATACGGTGGCGGGAATGGGTCTGGGTGGGATACTCTTCAGAGAGTTGGTGTGGACTTGATGGGCTGAATAGCCTGCTTCCACACTGTAAGGATTCTATATTTCAATAAATTCAGCACAAGCATCTCAGCACAGAGAGTGATTAGAATATGGAACTTGCTATCACATGGAATGATTGAGGTGATTAGCATAGATATATTTAAGTGGGTTGCTGTAAGTGCATGGGAAGGAATGGAACTGAAATACAAAAGAAACAAAATACTGTGGATGCTGGAAATCTGAAATAAAAAAGCAAAATGCTGAAGCAATTCAACATCATTGGGGAGAGAAACAAAGTTAAAGTCTCATCTCTCATATGACTCAAGTCCAAACTGACTCAACGTGATCACGTTAACTCTGTTTCTGGTTCTGCAAGCACTGCCAGAACTGTTAGGTTTTGCAATTTATTTCTTTTTTTTAAAGGAGTTGAAGAATGTATTCATAAGAAACAATTAATGAAGGTGGAGAGACACTTGTGTGGAGCATGAGCACTGAGTTAAACTTGTTGAGCTGAATGGTTGACAGACTGCATTAATAGATGCGAGGAGGTTGGGGGGTGGGGGAGAGAGAGCATGAAGAGATGTGAGGTGAGTCAAGAGGGGTGTGTGTGCATGTGTGTGTGTCACAGGGGAGGGGTGCAGGTGGGGGGAGGCAAGGAGAGGCTGGGAAGAGATGAGAGACAGCGTTTATGAAAAATGAGGGAGAGAGAAATGATCCGAGACTGGGGAGAGAGCTGCTATCCAGCTCTGGATAGTAATATTTAAGTGATTTTAATTTAATAATATTGTAAGTAGCTGTTGTGCCTCATATTCCTGCTCCTTTTAGTTCCTCTGTCTTCCCCTCCCCCTCCAAGTCCAGCATGTAAAATTTTAAAATATTTCCTGAAAGAAGCTGATATTTGGATATCACTACAGCAAGAAAGCTCACTAATCAAAAGATTAGGACTAAAGGGATACAAGTCAAAAAAGTCAGTCTTTGTTTCTGGTGTTACTGATGCAAAATGTCCAAAGATTTTGGAAATTGCCTTCAGTGCCAGTGGTATAATTATCAAAAAAGGCTTCCCTCATCCCTAACAAGCTGTTTGTGGTTTTCATTTGTTCCAGTATGCATTTAAAAATTACTTCTAGTTGTCATTTGCTTTGCCTTCACTGTGAAACTATTTTGTGGATAAATCTTCAATTTTTTGCCCATATTTCATGAGTTTGCATTAAATTTGTATTTCTAATGGGAATTTTAAAAAAAATTGTGTTTGAGGTATGGAATGCCTAAAGCAGTCTCTGTATTCATGTGAAAACAATATTGAGTTGCAGCTAATTGACATTCGAACTGAATTTAAGCTCAAGACATATGATTTACAAACCAAGTCCTGGAGGATTAGGTTGCTTTTTGCTATCAAGCCGCCATCAATTCTTTTGCCTTATCTTCTAGCTTCACAAGGGAGAATGTAGCCTTTTCACTGGTATCCTGTTTCCACCTACACACTGTTGGCTGTATAGAACTGCATTCCACCTCTGCAAAAAAATCTTTAGGATACAAGTGCTTCCTTTTTTTTCCCTTTTTTCTTCTAACATAAATCACTTAGAACTAACACCAAGCTATATGCCTAAATGTTGTGACTGGGGAAGCATGTTACCACACAATCTTTTGACCCCTTGCTATAGTTCATCTGTCACTGGTGGGGCACAGTTCTCTTCCTTTAAAAACTAAAAGATCCATGGATGCTGGAAATCAGAAATTGCTGGAAAAGTTCAGCAGGTCTGGCAGCATCTGTGGAGAGAAATCAGAATTCATGTTTCGGGTCTGTTGACCCTTCAGAACTCTTCTTTTCTCTCTATTCATTTGTGGGATGTGGGCATTGCTGGCTGGCAGCATTTCTTGTCCATCCCTAGTTGCTCTTGAGAAGGTGGTGGTGAGCTGCCATCTTGAACTGCTGCTGTGGGGTGACCCACAGTGCTATTAGGGAGAGAATTCCGAGATTTTGACTCAGCGACAGTGAAGAAATGGCAGTATATTTCCAAGTCGGGATGGTGAGTGACCTGGAGGGGAAGTTCGAGGTAGGGTGTTCCCAGAACTGATGGTAGCTAGGAAAACGTTGGTTTTTAAGCAGAAGATAGGGTTTGGGGAGGAGTAAGGAATAAATGATAGGTGCAGATAGAACCCAAAGAGAGAGAAAAACAGTTGGACAGACAAAGGAGTGGGTAGGGGTCAGCGAGGAGAATTAATTGCTATTAATGAGGATTATTCGTGGATAACAATGGGTTGTGTGTAATAGCAAACCATATGGTTACAAGGCCTGATGTATGGAGGCTGGGGTAAGGACATAGGAGAATTTGCCTCAAGCCCTACTATTGGTGAACTAGATATTGAGTCCAGTAGGCTGTAGAGTTCCCAAGCAGAAAATGAAGTGCTGTCTTCTAGCTTCCACTGAGCTTCACTGGAGCATTGCAGCAATTTGAAACCAATGTTGGCCAGGAAGCAAGGTGGTGTGCTGAAGTGGCAGGTAACTGGAAGCTCAGTCTTTTTTGTGGACAAAGTGAAGGTGTTCCACAAAGTGGGCATCCAGTCTATGTTTCGTTTGCCCAGTGTAGAGGAGGCCACATTGTGAACAGTAAACTAGATTACCTGTATTTCACACAAAGTGCCTTTTACCTGGAAGGTGTGTTTGGGCCCTTGGATACTAAAGAGAGAGGACATAAATGGTCAGGTGTTAAACTTTCTGCGGTTGCAGGGGTAAGGTGCTGTGGAGACTGAGGGGATGTTGGGAGCGAGGGTGGATAGGATCAGGATGCCCCAGAGAGAATGGTCCTTGCGAAAGGCTGGCAGTAGGGGAGAGGAATATGTGTCTGGTGGTAGCATCCTGCTGGAGGTGGTGGAAATAGCAGCAAATAAACCTCCAGATGTGGATGTTGGTGGGATGGTAGGTGAGGACAAGAGAGACCGTGTTGCTGTTTTGGGAGGGAGGGAAGAGAGGAGTCAAGGGCTGGTGCAGGAGATGGGTCAGACCCAACTGAAGGCCCTCTCAACTATGGTGCTGGACAATCCTTGATTCAGGAAGCAGGTGGACATTTTGCAGGCTGCCTTGTCAAAGTTGGCATCATCAGAACAGATGTGAAGGAGTAGGAGAAAGGAAGAGTGTCTTTGCAGGAAGCAGGGTGTGATGATGTATAGTTAAGGCAACTGTGGGAGTTGATGGGCTTATAGTGGATATTATTGGCCTGTCCATTCTCAGAAACGAAAGGAGAGATGTAGAGGAAGGGAAGGGAGGATTTAGAGGTGGACAAGATAACGGTGATAGCAGGGTGGAAATTGGAAGTGAAATTAATAAACTTTTCCAATTCCATATGAGAGAAGGAAGCAGCACCAACTATGTCATCGATGCACTGGAGAAGGAGTTGTGGGTGGGAATTGAAATTGGAACAGAGAAGGTTCTGTGTTCCCCATGGCCATCCCTTTGACCTGAAGAAAATGAGAGGAGTTAAGAGAAGTTGTTCACTGTCAGGTCGAGGAGAGTGGTAGTGGATGGGAATGGTTCAGGCCTTTTTTCCAGGAAGAGGTGGAGAGCCCCGAGACTATCCTAATGGCAAATGGATATGTAAAGGGATTGCACTCCATGACAAAGAGGCAGTGGCCGGAACTCGCAAACTGGAAATGCAGAGGAATTGCAGATGTAATGGGAAGAGATTAGATTAGGGAAGAAAAAATCATGTTGAGGTAGAAAGAGGTGAGTTCTGTGGGGCAGGAGCAGGCAGAAACAATAGGTCTGCCTGGACAGTCCAGTTTGCGGATTTTGGGAAGGAAGTAAAGTGAGCTGTGCGGGATTGGGAGACTATGATTTTAGAGGCAGTGGAGGGGAGATCGCCAGATTAAATGAGGTTGGTGACCATAGTTGGCACAATGGCCTGATGTTCCATGGGGTAATGGTTCAGGGGGATCTAGGAGGAGGTATCTGAGAGTTGCTGCTCAGCCTTTGCAATGTTGAAGTCAGTCCTCCAGATGACAACGGTACTACCCTTGTTAGCAGGCTTAATTACAAAGCCAGGATTGGATCTGAGAGCACAAAGTGCAGACAGTACACAGGGAGACAAGCTGGAATAGGTGAGGTGTTCAGAGAAATTGAGGCAAGCAATGTCACGTTGAAGATCTGTCTGAACACGTTAATTTCAGGTAAAAGGCCAGAGGGAGGGGTCTAGGTGAAGAGAGTCTGTTGGAACTGGGTGAAGGGATCTGTGGGATGGAGGGAGTACAAAGAAATGGGCACAGAGGTGAAGACAATGGAAGAAGAGTTCAATGTCAATTTGTGCCTGAAATCCATTAAGATGGGGGTGCAGAAGAATAAAACTGAGACCTTTGCTGAGAACAGAACAATCAACAACAGAGGGTGGAAGGTCAGTAGTATAGTAAATACACAGCAGGAAGTAGGGTTGGGAAAGGAGATGGAGTCAGGAGGTAGAGGTTGGGCGGGACGGTGGTTTCTGGAGGGCTGAGAGTATGTTTCTGTTGGCTACATGGGTCTACTTTGTAATGAGATTGGCCCTTCTCAACCAAAGTCCCTAAGGGCATTGAGCCAACTGTATTCCATTATCCATAATTTATCACCAGTTGGCAGCCTTACTCTGAGACTAAGTGATGACTGGAGTAGGAAACAAAAATTGAATGACAGACATCTGTTTCAAAACTAAGGGTCCAAAATGTTATTGAAATGGAAGTGGAACCTAATTGTGGTGCTGCAGTTGACTGTGACTTGTTAGTGGTAACACTGGGTGACAAAATCAAGATAGGGTTTAATTCCCCTACACTGCTATCACTCAAAATTCATGTGCGCATGCATACTTCTGGTCTGTTTGGGGAGTACTTTCTCTGAAAACCCTTCTGTATAATAAACAATCTAAATTGGATTGAAATAAAAAAGCTAACTCGCTCTTGATTTGACAGTTTTTAAACCTTTTGAATATGACCTATTTGAAATTCTTCTAGTGTGAAGAACATTCAGTTGGGCTGACCCAACCAGAAGTAGTTCTCTTCATAAAGTGCCTGTCATGAGTACAAAATGTCCAACATTGCTTGGCACCTAATCAAATATTGTGTTGGAGCTGATGTCAGAGTCCTTGGAATTTTATATGTAACTATCGATATATTGCCTCCTTGTAGGTTAGACTAGATTTCTGAATGGTCACTTTCTGCCTTCCTTTTAGGTTTTTAAAGAAATTTTACCTGAATTTTACCTTTACCTGAATGATTTGTCATTTATTATTTTTCCATGAAGATTATCCGTCTGAATTTGCTTAATCTCACTCTGTAACATTTCTTTTACTAGCAATGAAAATATTCAATAACCTGAAATTCCAAAACTCGACTGATTAGAAAATGGAAACTTTTAAATGCCATGAAATGAGCTGAAACTGACAAAAATTGTGCACGTACTTTGATTACGTATATCTGAAACACGATCTTCCTCCAGTATTATTGAGGTTTATTATCACTTGCCTGCACTGTTTATTTGTTCCCACGCATGTGTTAAGAAACTAGTATTCTTTCAGGTTTTTTGTGCAATATTTCAGCACTTTGCCAACAAATTGTACTGTACACCATAAATATAAAGCATCTTGGATGTGTTGCCCTACTCAAAATCACTTGCTAATTACATTGTATGGATGCTCTTATATCTTGTGTTTTATTTTGATAGGAGGTTGGATGATGACATTCGAACTGTGGTGAGAGGACAGACCAATGTGGGACAAGATGGCCGACAGGTATAAAACCATATTTTTCCATTAGTGCTCTTCTGTAATCTTCAATGCTTGAAATTCCTTATTTAGTCATGTCAAAATCAATAGCTACGAATCAACCTGGAGGGGAGAACAGGGCTGCTAATGGATAGTTTGGTTGTTTGTCATGTTGGTGTCATACTGGATTCAACAATTGAGCAACCTTGGACTTTTTTGAAAAAGACATAGCTGGTATTTACCATTCTTTGTCTACTGTTTCTCTGTTCAGACATAGGAACAGACACTGGGGGTGACTTGCTGGAGTGCAGCAGGACTGGTAATGAGAAGCAGAAGGTTCAGGAAGTAACCAGTAAGGTAGAGAAGGTGCATCTTAATAGTTTGTGATAATATTTTTAGAAGGAAGTGGGATGAATGCAACAGAGGGGCCTGAAAATAATTCAAGTGTCATGAAAATATCTCTTGGCAGGTTCTTTCACAAATATCTTTTCACAATCCAGACTCTCTTCCAGGCAAATTCTAAATGCTGACATCTTTTTGCAATTTCATCAATCTTGATCAGATCTAATTTGTTCCAGCCCAAGTTTTTCTTGACCAGTAGTTTTGACGTTGATTGGCAGAGTTCATCTCTTCCACTGTGAACAGGTGGCCTAATGAGCATTAGTGAATGTCTCCGGATGTGTTGGAACAGGGTTGGAGTCCGACAGGTTTGAGGAAGATCAGGTTTGCTGAAGGAACCGTGGAAAGTGGATCACATGTGGCTGCTATAATGTGTATGGGTAGCTTGGTCTTTGTAACCTTCATAACCTTTAAGATGCGCTTGGACGAGCCCTTGAAACATACATTCAAGGCTATGGGCATAAGTGTTGAAACATAGGGTTGCGTGGATTTTGAGTAGTTAATTCACTGCAGGCCCGATAGATTGGAGGACCTCTTCTGCACTGTACGATTCTACGATTGAGCACGGCCGGTTAAGCGGCATCTTAGGAGCAGGAAAGCTGACGTTTCGGGCCTAGACCCTTCTTCAGAAATGGGTGACAGGAAGGGGGTTCTGAAATAAATAGGGAGAGGGGGTGACGTGGGTGGAAGATGAATAAAGGAGAAGGTAGGTGGAGAGGAGACAGACAAGCTAAAGGAGCAGGGATGGAGCCAGTAAAGGTGAGTGTAGATGGGGAGGTAGGGAAGAGATGGGTCAGTGCAGGGAGGACAGACAGGTCAAGGGGGGTGTGGGATGAGGTTAGAAGATAGGAAATGGGGGTATGGCTTAAGGTGGGAGGAGATAGGTGTGAGGAAGAACAGGTTAGGGAGGCGGGGACAAGCTGGGCTGGTTTTGGGATGCAGTGGGGGAAGGGGAGATATTTAAGCTTGTGAAATCCACGTTGATACCATTGGGCTGCAGGGTTCCCAAGTGGAACATGAGTTGCTGTTCCTGCAACCTTCGGGTGGCATCATTGTGGCGCTGCAGGAGGCCCATGATGGACATGTCGTCTGAAGAATGGGAGGGGGAGTTGAAATGGTTTGCGACTGGGAGGTGCAGTTGTTTGTTGCGAACCGAGCAGAGGTGTTCTGCAAAGTGGTCCCCAAGCCTCCGCTTGGTTTCTCCGATGTAGAGGAGACCACAATGGGTACAGCGGATGCAGTATGCCACATTAGCAGATGATTTAGGAATATCTGCTTGATGTGGAAAGTCTTCTTGGGGCCTGGGATGGGAGTGAGGGAGGAGGTGTGGGGGCAGAGAAAAGTGCCGGATGTGTTGGGGCTGGTGGTGAGTGTGGAGCGGATAAGGGAGTCACAGAGAGTGGTTCCTCTGGAAAGCAGATGCGTGGGGATGGAAAAATGTCTTTGGTGGTGGGGTTGGATTGTAGATGGCGGAAGTGTCAGAGGATGATGCGTTGGATCTGGAGGTTGGTAGGGTGGTACGTGAGAATGAGGGGGATACTTTTTTGGTTATTATTGCGGGGACAGGGTATGAGGGATGAGTTGCGGGAAAGCAGGAGACACGGTCAAGGGCGTTCTCGACCACTGTGGGGGGACATTGCAGTCCTTGAAAAACAAGGACATCTGAGATGTATGGGAGTGGAATGCCTCATCCTGGGAGCAGATGCGGCGGAGGCGAAGGAATTGGGAATTGGGGATGGCATTTTTGCAGGAAGGTGGATGGGAGGAGGTGTATTCTAGGTGGCTGTGGGAGTTGGTAGGCTTGAAATGGATATTGGTTTCTATGTGGTTGCCCGAGATGGAGACCGAGAGGTCCAGGTAGGTGAGAGAGTGTTAGAGATGGTGCAGGTGAACTTAAGGTTGGGGTGGAAGGTGATGGTGAAGTGGATGAACTGTTCGAGCTCCTCTTGGGAGCGCGATGTGATGGCAATACAGTCATCAATGTAACGGAGGAAGAGGTGGGGTTTAGGGCCAGTGTAGGTGCAGAAGAGGGATTGTTCCACGTAACCTAAATCTCCCTAAGTCATTTGTGTCTCTCAGACACGCAACGCCATCGGAAGAAATGACACAATGGGCATGTACTAGATGTAGAGCTTTTGAATATATAGATCTCCTCCTGGAGGTTAACTTGTGAGGAAGAAGAACCGTTGTAGCTCACCCATAGAAGATTGCCAGTCAGTATTCTTTGCTTTAATGGATGCATAAAAATGGTTTTAAGGCTGTATTTCAATCAAGTGCTCTAATCTCTTCTAAACCTTTGAGACCAGTGCAGCTCCTGCGTCCGTATGGAGATGCTGATATTCTATAAGAATGCCAGTGTTAAAAACAGATACAGAAACATTTTCCCATTTTGGGGCCTATTTTTAAATCAGGGAGCTTCCGGTGGTTTGAAATTCTTTGTGAAAATATGCAAGCTTGCAGTTGTGAAAATTGAGTACAGAACTCTTTTCCCCTTCTGGTGTGGTTCCAAGACAGTGAAGCAGTCTCCTGACACTGCTCTTTGTTAATTCCTCACCTGATACAAGCCAGCATTTGGGTACACTGAGCTCCCTTTACATGTGCACGCAACCTAATATTATTACAGGCCACTCTTTCAATCTCAGCGTTTTGATCATCTTCCTTTGATACTACAGACATCGTCATGTTAGTGGTTTAATAAAACCCTGTGTTTGGTGAATGAGAAGTGGAGCTGGTGTATTTGGCAGCACCTTGAGACCATCTCAAGTATGTTTCTGTCTTGCTGCCAAAATTAAGTTGTTTAGATTACTTATTTCTTCTGATTGTAGCTGGCAATGAGAGAACGGTGCCTTTGTCTCACTGCAAGCTGTAAACCAGAAATGTCTAAAGAGAAAGAAAGCAGAGAATGAAAGTAAGTGTTAGAGAGTAGGTAATAAATATTTATAACCTTTTTTATATATGCAAGTGACAAAATGCCAAGAAAAGTGTAGAAATAGCTTAATTGCTTCCATCTTTTGTCTCCTTTCAAAGGACAACTTGAGATATTGTGATCTGATATAACACCACTGTGAAACAAAAGAAAAGCTGAATTTATTTGCGGGAGTGTGTGCATATGCATATTTATCAATCTGTTGTATCTGTCTCTGGTCTGTGCTCAATTAGCTAATGTTAGTGGCAGAAACATAATGGCCTAGATGTCTCCGGGCTAAAAAGGGAAAGATTCGTCCGGGACCCCATTTCTAATTATTCGGTGAACATCACTGGAAATTGTCTGCAGATGTATGTTGGCTTCAGTTTGTAGTTTTCTCACTATTGAATAACCCAGCATGAGAGTACAGAAATAGCTAGAAGAATAGAAATAAATAGTCCTTCAAAGCTCATGTTCTACAATTGTTGCTTCTGCTTCTTAAAACAATGCATACACATGCACTATTTTAGCAATTTATATATGTATAAAGATGAAACTTGCCAAGACAGTTGATTTTTGAAGAGACATGTTTGGTCTTAACTTCATTACTGAAGATGTCTAGGTAAGAGGGCTGCTGATTTTCTCAGTCCTTGTCCCTCGTTATTCTGAATTGGTACAGTTTATTCTTTGATGTGAGGATTTGAACGTTGGGTAGCTAAGGACATCAGAAGAATTTGGATTTGTAAATTGCCGAGTAACTCTGGTTTTTGGTGTAAGTAGGAAGTTGTGTGCTGAAGGAACTGTTATATTTTCTTTGAAACACGCAAGTCCATACAGGCAGGTGTACATTGACAGGTCAACATTGAAAGTGTATGCAGTTAAGAGTTGACCTCAAAAGTCAAATTTAAGCATGGTAGTATAACTTGGATCTAATAAGCTTTTGCTGAAGAGATGTTAATTGTCTCACATAGTATTAGACAGTGAAGATACTGTTCGTTTTGATCCTTTAAAGCTCTTATTAGTCAGATTCTAGATCGATCAAGGTAAAATTCTACCTTTAGATTAAGGGATGCAAATCCATTGCAGTAATTTTCCCCATCTTCAACTGATCTTTGCTTGTTCATTGGACACTGACTTCGAGTACCATGTTCCTTTGGTAAAGGGCTTAAAGGTCTGCATTGGTTTTTAACCAAAGATATGTTGTGATTTATGTGATCAATCATAGAATCGTACAGTATAGAAGATGCCTTTGGCCCATCAAGTCTGCACTGAAAAACTACTCTAAATCTACACAAGCCCCAGTTTCCAACATAACCTTGAATATTAAGATGTTTCATCTGCTCATCCAAAAGTACTTTAAAACTTGAAGTTTCCTGCCTCAACAATCCTCCCAGGCTGCGCACTCCAAATTCCCACCACCCTTTGGGTGAAAGAAAATGTCCACACATCCCTCTTAACCTCTTGCCCTTCACCTTAAAATTATGTCCCCTCGTTATTGACTGTTCAAGTTAGGATAACAGCTTCTTTCTTTTCGTTGCTAAAATGCTGCAACCCAGCCAACATCCTGATGAATCTTCTCTGCACCCTGTTCAGTGTAATCACATCCTTTCGTTAGTGTAGTGAGCAGAATTGCACATGGTACTGCTGCTGTGGTCTAACCAAAGATTCATACAGCTCCCAACAGAGCGTCTCTGCTGTTATAATCTATGCAACAAACAAAAAAGGCAAGTGTCTCCATGCCACCTTAACCATACTATTGACTGGTCCTGCCACCTTCACGCATCCCAGGATACCTCTGTTCCTGTGTTTCCTAGGGTCCTGCCATTTGATGAGTATCCCCTTGCCTTGTTACTTCCAAAGTGCATCACCTCACACTTGTCAGGATTAACTTCTATCTGCCATCTAACCAAATCCGTCTATATCCTCCTAATACCCTAAGATCTCCTTCCTCAGTATCAACCACCCAGTCAATCTTCAAATGTTTGCGCAACTTAATGAAAAGTTATCTCCTGTGTCACGCTATTTCATCTGTCAGTAGATTTCACATCAATCAAAGAATAAAGTTTTCCCAATGACTGATGCATTGATCCTTGTACAACTTGCAGTTGAGGAGGCATTAGTGTTCTTTTCGTATTTGAGTTTAAATAGAATAGCAGGCAGAAGCTGCAGGGCTTCTGTGGCTGTGGGTGAGGATGTAGTCAGTGCACCGTTGTTTGAGACTCCTTTCTGGCCCTGATAATTATACCATTGCTGGAAGTAGTGTAAATCCCACCGGAAATGGGACCAAAAAAAAGCAAACGAGAAACAGATCAGTTTACTGGACTATCTTCACACGTTACTACTTCCAGATGCAGGTTTCATTCAGGACAGAGCTTCCATTGTTGAATTAACTGTGAGGTGACAATGCTCTGTTGGTTTCAGAATGATGAATAGATGGACCTCCTACAAATTTAAATGTCAGCAAAAGACTTTTGTTTGTTCCTGCTGGCACTTTCGCTAGTTACACGTTCTCTTCCCCAAAATAATGCACATAAATGTCACTCTAAGGTTATAACAGGTAAAGTTCACTTTATGCTGGAAATTCTCATTGAAGCTGATAAACCTACGTTTATTACTAATTCCTAGATGCCTTTGATTATAGTTACAGTTGAGTGCTTGATCACCCTGGAGCACATTAACAGTCAGTGAGGTTTGATTCTTTTCTTGAAGGACATCACTGAATTCATCTGATTGTTACATTAACTTGATAGTTTTTTGTATGTTGTTTGGAATCATAGAATCCCTATAGCGTGAAAGTAGGCCATTTGATCCCAGTTGATAATTCTCGACAAATTAGATTCCAGAGTGTGATCAGCTTTGATGTTAAAATTAAACTTATGGTCTACTTGTTTACTGTGGTGGTCAGCCAATGAATGTTCTCATATGAGGCCGTTAATGGACTTTTAACAAAGGAACATAAAAGTTGATTGCGCTAATTTCTTTTCTTTGCCCTGACAGTTCGGAGACAGCTAATGTTCATTGTTATTGTTACAGGCCATTTCTCACTGAATGTTCTGCTTCTCTCCAAAAGAAACCTGCACATTGCCTTCTGAAACAAGCTTGTGTTCTACCTCCGATAACAAGGTGTGGAGCTGGATGAACGCAGCAGGCCAAGCAGCATCAGAGGAGCAGGAAAGCTGACATTTTTGGGCCTAGACCCTTCGGAAGAGTCTAGGCCCGAAACGTCAGCTTTCCTGCTCCTCTGATGCTGCTTGGCCTGCTGTGTCTATCCAGCTCCAAGCCTTGTTATCTCAGATTATCCAGCATTTGCAGATCCTACTATCTCTTGTTTCTACCTCCACCTCCCTGTGTCATTGAACATTTTGTTGCTAGGCAACAGACCAATTTTAGTTTCTTTTCTACTCTTGTTTCTAGTGCACTGAACTGTTCACCTCGACTGTGTTGATAGTTCTATTAAAATGTATGTAAAGAAACTTTCAGTGCATCACTGTCCACAGTGCTGAAGAAGGGTCACTTGATTTGATGCATTGACTCTGCTTTTCCTCCAAAAACATGCTGAGTTTCTTCAATTTTTACTTTTGTTTTAGTTCTCCAGGCACTGCAGTTCTTTGTTTAGTTTTATAATGCACATTTTATTATTTTGATGTTCTTTTCCATTGCCCTGCTCTGTTAACCAAGTTTGTGTTTGCATGTACAAATGTGTTCTTTCCTTCCCATTTTATACAGTATTCTGTTTTCATTGTTTTATGTTCACACACTAGCTGCCATTATGTCATCAGTGAATACTGATCAAGGAGGCAGGTAGTCTAAAAGTGCCGTGATTGAACTATGTGCTTGCACATGGTTTGTTCCTTGTTAAATAGACCAAATTACAACTACAGATGCACGCTTATTCCATAAATTGCAAACCATTTACATACTATGGCCCACACACTCACCTACATTCTCATAATGTCAGTTCTTGCTGAGCTTCACTGGCTCTCTATGTCTCAAAATTGATGATGCTTCTAATCCATGAATTGAGATCCCTACATGGCTTCATCTGTTTTTATGACTGATCTTCTCCAATGATATACGCCAGCACCCACACTCTGTTTCCACACCACAGACCTACTTATCAATGCCTGCTCTGTATCCTCCAAAAAGAAAGAGGTTAATATTTCAGCTACCTTGCCCATTCGCCTTAACATTATCTGTCTGGATGCCCTAACTCATCTGCTGAAATACTCATAATGAACTTGATACTTGGCTACTTCATTGTGCACCTGGTTGGCCTCTCATCCTGTATAAACTTGAGCTCATCCTAAACTCAATAAAACTCAAAAGAACAGTGGATACTGTAAATCAGAATCTCTTGTGTTCTCTCGCTGTCCAATCTTCTCCAACCCTACAATTTTCTAAGCTCGTGCACTCCTGCAATACTGATCCCTTTTACATTCTTGATTTTAGCCACCCCTGCATTGGTGGCAATGACTTCAGCTGTTTAGGCCCTTAGTTCTAGAAGTCTCTCCTGTTTTACGTCCTCCCCCTTTCTCTTTAAAATGCTCCTTACAACATGCATTTGGTTGCTCATATCTCTCTTTGTGGTTAAGAGCCAGATTTTGTTTGATATGTTTTAATAAGTTAAAGATGCTTTGCACATACAGTTGATATTGATGGTTTAGCCATAGTGTTGGCTCTGAGGTTCCCTTACCTCAGTGCCTTCAGTCTGCTACTTCTGCCTTTCCACGCACAGCAGATTGAGAAATGAAGATTATGTGAGAAGAATACATCACCTGTAGTCAATGATCTCAAATCGAAGAGAAAGGGCTTGCAAATCGTCAACAATTAGTGACAGGCTAGGAGAATGGGAATATTTCTAGAAGTCAGCTAAAATTTACTGGACAAAAGAAGGAGGAACCTATCATAAAAACAAAACTAGCAAGAGATATTAAAAACAGTAAAAGCCTCTGAGTACATAATAAGGAAGAGAGTAACTAAAATGAACTCTGGTCATTTAGGTGTTGAAACTAGGTAATTAATAATGGGGAATCAATGAAATTTCAGGGAATTTTAACAAGTATTTTGCTCCTGTCTTCACGGTAGGAGACAGTAAAGGTATCAAGGAGGGAGCAATTACAATCAGTTGAGGAAAAAGTACTAAGAAAACCAATGAGATCAAAGGATGACAAATACCCTGGACCTAATGGGTTACCTCCAAGGGATTACAAGAAGTGGTGGCAGAGATAGTGGATGCATTAGTCGCAATCTTCCAAAATTCCAAAAAAGTCCCAATGGATTTGAGAAATGCAGATGTAATACTTAAGTATTGAGAAAGACAGAGGCATGAAACCCAAGGTCAGTGAGCCCAACATCTGTCGTTGGCACTGTAGCAGAATTCGTTTTTAATAAAACTATAGTGAGTCATATTTGAAAACTATAAAACCATTAGCCAGGGTCAACATAGTTTTGTGAAAGTGAAGTAGTGTTTGACAAATGTATTGAGTTCTGTGAAGATGTAATAAGTAGGCTGGCTGAAGAGCTACTGGAAAATAACAGGTACTTGCATTTCCACCGACATTTTGCTAAGGTAGTACATAAAAGATTATGTACTATGTCAGAACTCAAGGTGTTAGGGTGGCATGTTGACATTGATAATAAATTGGCTAAAAGTAACAGAGTTGGAATAAATTGATCATATTCCAATTGACTGACGTGCACAGGGACTAATTCTGGGGCCTCAATTATTTACAGCCTGTATTAATGCCATAGCCAAACAGACAGAGTAATGTATTTAAATTTGCTGATGGGACAAGCTGTTAGGCGGAGTCAAAGAAACAGCAAAGAAATATAGCCAGGTTAAGTGAGTGGACAAGGGGGTGGCAAATGGTGTACGATGTGAGAAAGTGTAAGATTATTTACTTTGATCTATAATACAAAAGCAAGATATTTATTAAAGGTGTGAATCTTGAGTGCTGATATTCAGAGAGCGTTTGAACTTGCATAAGAACCACCAAGTTAGCATGCAGGTACTGCAAGCAATTAGAAAGTCAAATTTCAAAGCTTACTGTAAAGAAATTGTCATACAACTATAAGGAAGTCTTCAAACTATTTTCTGGACCTTTGAGAACCACATCCGGAATAATGTGCAGTTTTGGTCCCCATGTTTAGAGAGTACTTGCCTTGGAGACAGTGGAACAAACGTTAACCAGATTGGTTCTTGGGATGAAAAGCTTGACTAATGAGGAGAGATTGAGAGCTGATCACAACATAAAAGATTCTGAAGGGCTTGTTAAGAAAGATACTGAAAGGTTGCAACGCTTGAGGAATCTGGAGAAGGGGGCACAGTCTTTGGATAAGATAAATCATTTTGGATGAAGGTGAAGGGAGGTTTCTTTATTTGGATTGTGATTGGTTATAAATCCTGACCTCAGAAGATTGTGGATTCACCACTATTAAATATATTGAGGGCTGAAATAGCTGGTGTCTTGGGAACAGATTTGAAAATGGAGTTGAGGCAAAACGTCAGCCATGATCATACTGAATGATGTGTAAAGGGTTGTGAAGTCTATTTCATTGGCTCTTGCAAGTTTGTACTCTATTTAATTGATCAGACCTCATTTCCCATATTTTTGGTACTAGAATAGAATCCCTATAGTGTGGAAACAAGCCATTCAGCCCAACAAGTCCACACCGACCCTCAGCATATTCCACCCAGACCCATCCCCCATATATCATCTACCAGTCCCTGAACACTACAGGCAATTTAGCATGGCCAATCCACCTAACCTGCACGTCTTTGGACTGTGGGAGGAAACTGGCGCACCCAGAGGAAACCCACTGGGAGAAAGTCACCCAAGAGTGGAATCAAACCCAGGTCCCTGGTGCTGTGAGGCAAGCCGTCCCACACACACTGTAACATGCTTAGTGCGGATCCTGCTTTCCCAGAAAACCAAGCCTTGTACATAAAGTATGTCCACTTGGGCAAATGACTGAATGACAGCTGACGTCCATCTGTCTACATGTTCAGGAGAAATCATGTTATGATTTACATTGACAATAAGATGTTATTTGTTCAAACACACACTCATTTCTGTGGTAGGATTAAATGCAGTTCACAAACAAAGAAAATCCTGATCCATCAGAAAGTGTCAGATATTTAGTTACATGTGACTGAATTTAATTCAAGATGACACTTTCTGATTTGAGAACTTTACGCTTAACTGAACGGTGTCTCATTCAGAACTTTCTCTGTGACTAGCCCAGTGTTGTAAAAAGCCATTCTTGTGGCTAAGATGACAAAGTGCTGTCTGGTGGGCTGCAAACTTTCCTGCTGATGTACAACATTGTGGTCAAGGGTGATGACTGAAGACAAAACATAAGTGACTCAATGTATTGTCAGAGTGACATCAAGAGATGCTAAGTATATGTAAAGATACTGTGTAGACAATGAGCTTCATATAAGTGCAGGTCAGAACTAAAATAATTGCAATGGATTTATGGGGAAGAGGGATATATCCCAAAGTTTAATAGGTGTAAAAAACTCCATGCTAATTTAAGGAACATTCTGAGAATTTAAAAAACAAATCAATGATAGATTGAAGCAAGACTTGCTTGTAACAAACCAAAAACTTGTTATTGCTGTACATGTACAAAAGATTTGATTCTTTGTCAATAGTGCTCATTGTTACTTGAGGGGTTTTTGTGAACACAATGCCAAGGAATGTTATTGTAACCTGGAGTGCATTATGTTTTCTTCTGGATGCGCATGCATTTCAGACAGTAAAGAAAGTTTTTTTTTGGAAACACAGCTCATTTTTTAACAAAAGGTGCAAAGGTACTCAGCCGACTAAAGATCAGAACTTACATAGCCTGCTGAGTTACTATTAACTTGTAAAATATTTATCCGACTGAGTTTAGTGGCACAAATTTGAAAATTGGCTATTCCTTTGGTACAGATTCTGTGATTTTTTTAATTTTATTTGCAAACTGGCTTTTTCAAAAGAAACTAAAATTAACATGTTTGCTGCCATTCTTCAAGTTATACATTAATTGTGTAACATTAATTTGATGGTGTCTTGGACATCAAGAACCACAGATTTCAGTCTGTACCCACACATGAATGCTGGTCAATGTATGATACATTTTGTGAATGCACTAAACAATATTTAATGTTTTAGCAAAGACCTGTAGCTCAGATTGTGGCTGGAGTTGTTGGTTGGTTTGCTGAGCTGACTGGTTTTCATACAAACGTTTCGTCCCCCTTCTATGTGATATCTTCAGTGCTGTCTAGCCTCCACTGAAGTAGTCATTCTGTTCTGGTCTGTCTTGGTGGGTAGTTCTGTTTCCGGTTTTACTCCGTAGTGGTTTGCAGATGGGATCTGTTACAGCATAACGAGGTGTAGAGCTTGAGGAACATTGCAGGCCAGGCAGCATCAGAGGAGCAGGAAAGTTGTTGTTTCGGGTTGGGACCCTTCTTCAGTGTGCTGTCATTATTCCAGGAGGTCGCAGGATTCTTGTAGTCAGTTCCAATGTGTTTCTAATATAGGTTCGGGCACCCAGTGTGTTTTGGGGGTACGGTGTCTTGGTGTTTATTTACCAGGCATCGGAGGATGAAGCTGTTAGGATACCTGTGGTTTGCAAAGACTTTGTATAGGTGTTCCTGTTTGCTTTTGCACACCTCTGGGGTGTTGCAGTATGTTATCACTTGTTTAATCAGAGCCTTAACACAGCTCTGTTTGTGGACGCTGGGGTGGTTATTGTTGTAATTCAGGATTTGGCCTGTGTGTATCATCTCTGTGTATGCTGGTAAGGAATTCACTGTTGTTCGTTTGTTCCACCATTATGCCCAGGAATGGGAGTTGATCGGTTTCTCCTCTTCCCTGGTGAACTTGATCCCGGTGAATACGCTTAAGAGTGTGTTGTGTTTCTTCGAACTTTGCTCATTTTAATGATCACAACAGTATTGTTCATGTGCCTGACTCATGGTTTAGGCTGGATCTTGGAGGAGAGCAAATAAACAACACTAGAGAAGGCACTGTACTCCCCAACACACTGGCCACCCTACCCTATATTAGACTACCTCTACTACCTCTTGGAATAATGATAGCACATAAACCAACAGCCACACTTTGCCAGCTACTCTCAAAGACAAAAGACCCCATACCCACAATGAGCAGGACAAATGTGATATACAAAATGCCATACAGCAACTGCAAGAAACAGTTTTAGGACACAGGCCCGAAACTTGCCCCCACCAGGATACATGAACACCAACTCGCAGCAAAATGGCATGACCAACTCCCCCCACATTTCTATTCACTCTGACAAAGAAGGACATCAGTTTAACTGGGACAACATAACAATACTAGGACAAGCAAAACAAAGACAAGCACTAGAATTCCCGGAAGCCTAGTTTTCAACCACCAGTGCCATGAACAAACATGTTGAAACAGGCACCACCAACCTACCATGATGGAGCAAAACCGGAAGCAGAACTACCTACCATGACAGACTGGAACTATATAAATTCAGAACAGAACAAGCTTCACTAGAGACGGTAACATGAATGCAACTTTGAGGACACATTTATTAAAATAAAATCAATATCAAGCTTGATGACCTTTGAGGAACTTCCCATCCTTTCGGCCTCTCCCGAGTTGTTCTACCTGAGCCAAGCAACATTATCTTGTCAAATAGCTTTATTTTTAAGAAAAAACTACATAAATAATGGGAAATAAACAAAATGGCAGATAGGTAAGTATGTAGGTATGAGCAGACAAAAGAACTGCGTTAGTTGGGAGCACAAATTCCAGACCAATAAGTTATCTGGTGTTTAATGAATGTTTTCGAATATAAGATAAGATAGTTATCCTGAAGTTCTAGTTGACTTTTTTTGTACAAGATGAGAAAATTTATTCGAGTCTAAATTTTTAAAAGTTCACAGTGAATCTTGTATGGACTGTGGAAGGAATGACTGAGACATGAATATGGTAACATCTTGTGACCTGCTCTCATGTCTTTTGGTGCAGCGCATCTTTAGTACTGGTGTTTTCTTTGTTTTGTTCTGATGCCCTGCAGTTCAGTAGAGTCGGTGCATGAGGATTAATGCTCTTAAAAGGCAGTATGCATATCATTGACCTTCTCTTGTGGTGAGGCTGTCAGGTGTTAACTAGTTCAGAGATAGTAGGAACTGCAGATGCTGGAGAATCTGAGATAACACGGTGTAGAGCTAGATGAACACGGCAGACCAAGGAGCAAGAAGGCTGACGTCTCGGGCCAAGACCCTTCTTCAGAAATGGACCCTTTTTATAGCTTTAATGAGCTGAAGCTATGAGGAGCCAGTGCTTCCGTCAGGCACTATTCTAACAGTTTTATCGGCAGTGCAAAGAGACAGACTGGAGAATGAGAATGGAGTTGAAATGGAACCAAGCTGAGTTTCGTTCCAGCAAATTATAAGCAGGAATTTGGAAGAATCTCAAATTGGAGCAATTTAATACAAAAGTGTCAGCTATTTTACATGGGCACTTAACATACACATGACAGGCATCATTACTGTTTGTATCTCGATGCCAATCAACACAGATATGCCACTTTATTATCAGTGTGAGGATCCAGTTGTGACTTAAACAAGATATTACATTTTAAATGTTTTTGATCTGCAAATGCATAGTTATTGGAAAAGCTTAAATTCACAGTTGCTTCAAAATTCTTCACTATTTGAATGCATAATCACTCAAGGTCAGTTTGCTGTCACCATTTCAAGCCAAACAAAGTGAATACTTTTTGGGTAGAGGTTTTGGCTAAATGTTTTCTTTTTCTATAAACACTCCCTCTAGCCGGTTCTGGCTGTTGCAAGTTTTGTTTTCAAATGATTTTGTTATGTCATGTCAGCTACCTTTCAGTTAAGGCATCTTGAAGGTCAGATGAAATTTTATTTTTATTTAATTTAATTGAAGCATGCATTTTAAAATGAAAACCCAAGAGAAACATTCCCAGAATCTGTGTTTTGAACCAAAAGCTCTAAACTAGGTGTACTGCAAATGGTGAGCTGTTAATGACATGTCTTTTGAAGTCAGATTCTGAAACCATCAAGTGGAAGGGTCCACCTTTTTAGTTTGGTCTATTGTGGATTATGTTTTTGCTGTGAATAAGAACCAGATGGTGGTGGCTGACGAGTAGAGTGTTTGTCACTAGTACCGTTACTTTTGGAATGGATATGTGGAAATGATAGGTTAAAGGTGAAGAGGAGTTCAACTGTTGCCCCAGCAACTCTTGAACTAGACATTGCATCCTTTGTGAGGATAAATTCACATTAGAGTGATTGTTAGGAAATTACAATGGAATATTTGAAACCATTGCTTGCGTATTTTTGAACCCTTTTAAGCAAATCGATGATCTTGGTGTACAGGGCAAGTAAATCCTTATTGTATGTGTATTATTTCTATCATGAGAAGGACGTGTTAGTCACTGTGTGCAGCATGTTTTACCAATCTGTGATAAATTAATCTTGAGTCGCTGCAAGAGAGTAGAGCTACAAATCTCAGCACACAGAATAACTTTTTGGCAAATCCCTGTGGGGAAATGTAAGTCATTGCAGAGATCAGTGGACCCAGTCTTCCCAGAGAAATTTAGTAGAACTGAGAGGAGGGTTAATCCTTCCTTGAAGTCGATATCTCCATCGTCAAGCTTTCTGTGCCCAGATTACCATCTTCTCCAATTTTTAGTGAATGCAATCCCTCTATTGGTGAAATTGTGAAACTTCAAGCTTGAAATTTTAACATGTGCATACATGAGTCTCTGGTGTAAGGAAGAATGGCTTGCGTTTGTGCAGTGTCTCTTACAACCTCAGGATGTTTAAAAGTGATTTACAGCCAATGAAGTACTTTTGAAGTGTAGTGATTTTTGTAATGTTGTAAACCCAGCAGCCAGTTTGCACAAAGCAAGTTTCTGCAAAACAGACTTGTGATATTGACCACATAAAGTGTTTTTGTGATGTTGTTTAAGGTTAGATAATGATCAGGACACCTGGCTTAATGCTGTCTGAATCAGTGCTGTGGGATCTTTCTTGTAGAATTTATAGAATCCCTACAGTGTGGAAACAGGCTCTTTGTCCCAAATAGTCCACACCGTCCCTCGGAGCATCCCACCCAGAACTTTCATTTACTCTCGATGGGTAGCTATGTCCTGAGAGATGCCAGTATGACAATGGATTGTCAGCCCAGATTGAGTTTTTGTCTGTAGAATTGTGCTTGAATCCTCAGCCCTTCTGGATCAAAGGTGAGATACAACCCACTGAGCATTGGCTAACAGCTTATAACCAAGCTTAAGCTAACACTACCCTGTGCATGCAAACTTGCGATTATAACTGTGTTCAGTGGTAGGAATTGTGGAGTAGAATTTATACACATCCCCTCCCTCTGTCTCATTACTGTGATACAAGCTGAGATCAACTAACTAGGCACGAACTGGCATTTTAACTTAAGACTTCCTGTACTGTATGGTACAGTTCGGCATTGGGAAATATACTTACAAGTCAAACAATCTGGTAATATTATAATTAAATACGTAATACATTTTTGATTTCAACCGAATGATTGAATTAAGCTTCCCATATGAGGAGTAGGTAGTGTCCAGAGACACACACAAGCTCATGTCTGTGGTGTATTGCCCAAAGACCACTTACTGCATGTAACTCTAGCAGTTAATCGAAGTTTTCTTGTGAAAGCCAGATGTTGTTTTTAAGTGCTGCATGCAAAGATTAAAACTTTATGATGCCTTTCGCTTGTAAGGTTGTGATGAGCCACATTACTGAAGAGTAACATTTCTAAAATGCGTCTGGTTTCAATTGGAAATAAAAAAAACTCCTGAGTTAAGATACCAGTTTGCACAGTAGTATAGTATGGGTAAAAGAATGGCACACTACTTAAATAAAGTCAATGCTGACAAGATGGATGCAGCTCTTTCAACACTTGTGTTAACAGCCTGTTACTTTTTGCTAATGATTCTTGTAAATGTCAAAGGGCCCCACAGATGTATATGGTCAGATTGGAGCATTTTTGGAAACAATGGAATTAAGTTGACCCATTGTTGAAATATTCTCTATTTTTAAAACTGTTTCTCTCTCTAAAATGTTTCATTTTAACATGTAGTTTCTGTACTAAATTATAACTGTATGAGCATTGTATTGCCACAATGCATGATGATTTGTTTACAGTGCATAGGGCAAATCAGAGCAAACAACTACAGTTATATCCAATGACTGTTGAAGATGCCCAATGTAGGCAAATCACAGAGGAGGTGGGAAAGGTGAAAGAAATATTTATTTTTTTCCAAGGCATTCACAATATAGGATGAATATTTTGTGGTGAGCCTGAAAATGATCCTGACTAAATTATCCATTCTGTAATGTGCAATGTGTTGGAATGTTGATTTGATTATAAATTCCATGACTAATTGAAATGAGAAAAAATTACTTGAATTTACAGCCTTTGAGCTTAACGGTGAAGAAAGAAGACTGCCAACTTTCTCCTGCTCATCAAGACTTCACAGAGGAATCTGGAATGTCTGGGGGAAATGCCATTCCTGATATAATTGATAAAGCTGGTGTTTACATGTGACCTTTAAAATTTCAAGTTCTACACAATAGCTGTGGTTGTGATCGCATCATATCTGTTTGCTAATGACTTGTTGCTTGTAAAAGCCAGGACGCTGGTGGAGCAAGTTTAAAACATTGACTTAATTGACAGGACCAGAAATTAATGTAACCAAATTGATGGGCTGAAAATCTCCTTTTGCTGCAAGATACGATACACCATTACGACATGATTTTTAGTTAAGCTTTAATAGGTACAAATGCACAGCACAAATCTGCTTGCAACTTTGCGCTGTTTGGAAGCGCATCGACAGTTTCTTTCAGGGAGTGCACAGATGATGATAAGTGGCACAGTATGATATCTTTTTCTGAATCAAGGTTTTATGTCTGTTATGGAATTATTTACCAATTAAGTGACATGTGTGGTTTCAGAACAGGAATGCTTGTTGGACACATATGGCTCTTTGTATCCTCCTTGAGCACAAAAAAGTCATAAAGCAGTTTTAAACTGATACTGAGCAATGCAGACCGGATTGGTCAAACTGATTCATCACTGGGAAGATAGCATAGAGATAAATTTCCCGTGTTGTTGTACCACTTTGCAGCATAATGCTAGTAAAAACAATATGGAATTGTGCCCAAACTTAAGTAATTTGAATCACTAATTACTGCAGATTCGTAGTGCCTCAATTTTTACTTATCAAGAAGCTGTGTTCCTTCTTTGCTAGTTTACCAAATTTCACTATTAACTAAAAGCAAATGTGTTCTGGTTGCTTGCAATATCTGAACTTCAAATAACTTGATCTGTGTAGTTTCTTTTAAAAATGGAGTTTATTTCTTCCCATCATCTCAAAGAACAAATATACAAATTTGACTTTATTTTCAACTAACGTATGTATAGCCAATGCAAACGAAATTGTGATGTGTCTTCTGAATCTGATACTCCTAATGCCTGCATGTTGGCTTCTATTTTCATTGCAGGTTCCAATTCATAAATTAGGATAACAGGGAGTGGGTCTGTTTTTGTAGTACAAGGTTACTGAAATTTCCTTTGATTTATATGTTTTTGAAATCTCACGCAGTTTTCGAGGAGGCTGCCTGTTGGAGTCAATTATGCTGGTTACATTGATTTTTTTTTTGGGAAGGAGGGAGGATCAGTAAATGAAGGGATGGAAAAAGAAACAGGGCTGAACGGTTTTCAGGACAGTTGCTTCATGGCTAATGACCTTTCAATTCCCTAAAGTATAAAATTCCTAAAATTTGTAAACAAAAAATTGCAAAAAAATTCATTTGAAAATTGCAGAATATGTAAATAATTCAACATGTCTACTTTCAGCTTGTTCTAACCTTGTGTGCACCAGTGTAATAGTAAAAGTTTAAATGTCAACGATATATATTCCATGGTGGTTATACAGCCAGACAAAATTTTTTCCGAAAATATACTTCATTCATAAAACTTGAAAAGAAATGACAAAAGTTTCAACTCGAACATTTCAGAATTTGTGATTACATTCAGTTTGTCTCCTTGCAGCATGTTCCACTTAATAAGATTGTAATAGTCTTGATTTTTACAATATCCATTCCATGTCTGCTACATAGCTGAGAGTAAACATTTCAAATTGGAAATTACTGGAAGTGAAATGGAAATGAGCTTTTCTATTTTTACCATGTTTGATCCTGAGATTTTGCAATACACGTTCAAAACTCTTGATCATCGCAATGTACGTTCTTTGTGAGATATACTACCCAAGGGGTTCTACTTTTTCCACTCCCTCTGCGCACTGTGGCTGAAAGGCTTTAGACAGCAACTTTTCTCCATTGTGCCTTTTTGTGCAAATTTGCAACATTATTGTGTCCCTCAGCACTTAGTCCTGGACTTCTGAATTTGTCAGTCTGCAGTAGTCGGCTGAGGACAATTCCATGCTGGGAGACCTCTCAGCCTGCTGGCCACACCTTTCTGCTTACTAAGGTTTTGCTGCTTGGCTATTCTTCGGACATCCTGCCCACCTAAATCATTGCAGTGACTGTGTAGGAATTTGTAAGAGCAGCGGAGTGGAGTTTAAATTTGTTTGGAGCAATTATTCTAAGTTTATACCTGCTTAAATGATTCTTTGTCTATAAGTATCATTGTCCCCTTGGAAAATGTGGTGTTTACAATGGCTGGCCCTTTGTGGTGCCCAGCCATTTAAAATTGGAAGTAGATTCCGAACAACATAGTGAAGAGTATGTGGCATGCAGGAATGCAATAAATTTAATGCTTTCAAAGCCAGAAGGTCAAAAGGTTTGTACTGAGGGATCTAATATTACAAGAAGCAAGAACAAATTTATATCATCTTGTGAATAGTTCCAGAAAAGAAATGGTTGTGTGCGTGTTTCTTAATACCCAGTTGCACATTAAGAACAGAAAGAATTGCTTTGTTATTGTGCCGCAGTCAGAAGTGGGAGTGCAGTAGTCAGACATTCTTAGGTGTTGGTTATGGCTTGTGGCTGTCTCGTTCCTTTACCTTGAGAATGTGGAAAATCCCACTCAGTGGAATGCATTTCCTTTGCACACTGAGCAGGCCCGGTCACTGGTACTACAGTGTTTGCTAAGTATTTTTCCATTCCGTGAAAAGAACATTCCTTTTCCAGCTGCAATTAAAGTCCGAGGTTTTATTTTAAATAAAGTCATAGTGTAAAAGTAGTTTTTTTTGCTAACTTTTATTCATGTAAGTTTGTACAGAAAGCTTGTAAATGATACAGCGTACAACACAAAGTTCTGCATGGTCAATTTAAAAAAGAAAGACTGCATCATTTGCTTTAATAGAGTGAGGTGTAATGGAGTGAGAGTAAGGTGGGCAACCAATCCAAATCCCATCAGTTTTCCAGTAGGTGGTTTAGTTTAAAAAAAAAAATTACCCTTCCCAAGGTTACAGTAATGCAGTGTTCATTTTTTACAGTGCATTTGAAATAGTGCACTTCCCCTATGACTTAACTTTATCCAGTAAAGTAAGAGAGTCAAGATGGGCAGCTGTAAGGCCTCAGTTGTTCTGAGTTAGGGAAGAACAGAATTGGCCAGTGTTTCTGCTCTTGGTGTTAACCACCAATCCTGTTCTGGGTAGATACACATCAAATAAGCATCGAATTGGCAGTCATGCCCCTCCCTGAAATGAAAAGACTGCTGATAGTTGCTGTTGGGTTCCCATTTAACTTTACAAGATACCCAACACAAGTGGAACTCTTGCAATGAATTGATGTCTTTAGAAAGAAAGGAAGTTTAAAAAAGCCAGGGTAAGGGTTTTGTTTAAAGTAGACAAAGTTTTGAGTTCCCAGGTACTTGATTTGAGAGTAAAACAGCAACATTCCACTGTTTTGAACAAATAAAAAAAACTTGTTCTACAAAGAACAGTAAAATGTTCTGTGATATATACAGTTACAGTCTGGTAACCTGACTTAACAAGAGGTAAATACGGGCAACAGTCAAACTGTGAACTAAGCACCAGATCAAAAATGCAATCGAGACAGATCCCATAGATTTTTAGCAATCTACCAGATATTGTGACATTGTTAATCACCAAATCTTATTAAAACTTTGTTTCCTTTACAAGAGATTCCAACTTCTCACTTTCAAATGTCACATCTTGAATCTCCCATAAAAGCTGTTCCATAAAGGAGTGTCTCAGTCATGCCCTGTTAATTCAACCTTGTTTTCGAGGAATATGCTCCTCTGGATTCTTGAGGCTGTATCCCAGCACCTAATCACAGGCTCAGTCCCATCCTTTCACAGACAGCTTAGTGAAACTCGTGGACATTATCCTTCATGTTTCTCTGAGCTCAGCTATTTTCCACCTGCAACAAGCAAATACTACTTGCTTACTTCACCTTCACTTTCAAATGTGCTGAGTTATCAAGTGGTACCCATGTTTTCTTCGACGCTTAAGTTGCTCCAAACGGGCTTTTCTTGAGCTTTAACTGCTTGGAATTTGCTACAGCAACCCTTTCAATATGGACCCTTTCTCACTTCTACCTGACTGACTAGGGCCCAAAGATAGCAACCTCCATTTTCAGTGGCCTCCGACCAGTCAATTTAAAAAAAAGTGATTGTTCGGTTAAACTGCATTTTTGTGGCCTGTTGAAAACCTTGCAGCAAGCCCTGCCCTTGTTTCTATGGTGAACTGAATGCAGCAACCATTGGAACATCCTGTCTCTTAATGATATTGCCAGGCTGCCAGCTAATGCCGCACGATTTGATATGAAAGAAATAACATTGATTGCAGAGGCTGAAGAGGAAAGTTTACCGTTAACCAGCTGAATTCAGACAATAAGGAAAGGACAGGATTACGAGCTGGATCTTGAAGACCCAGCCCAACACAATGTGATGAATGTGAGTAAAGGAGTTTTGAAGAACAAATGGAGCAGAGATGGTAAACATAGTCAGCAGAGTGTGTTGCATCAAAGCAAGGAACCTCTAGCAGCATCCAAAGAATGATTGGAGCTACCCAAACCATGTGAAATACCACTTGAAGGAGCTTAACCTGAGCCTCACTGAATCAGAAGGTCTTTGGCTCAACATGTAATGTTGCTAGGCACTTACTGAGGCACTGCTGCCCTGCAGATGGTGCTGTGTTTTGAATGAGATTTTAAGCTAAGGCCCTGTTTGCTTGATCAGGTAAGCATAAATAGGTATAAATAGCCTGGGAAAGGAACCATGATTGCTTCCAAAAAAAGAGATACTCCACTCTCAGAACTGCTTGTAATTGGTTGGATTTTCTTCCATTCCCATCTCACTGCCACAGATTGAGAGTGTTATTCTAATTGGCCCAGGTCTCCAAGCTGACAGCTGCTGCCTCCTTGCCATGTTGTGATTTGCAGGATACTGAAATATATTTTCACTTGTGCTCTACTTTAAGTGTTAAACAGGAACTGAGGTTGTAAGATATATGCAGCAATAAAATGCATACAAATGTGCTCTTTCTTGGTCTTACAATTAAATAGACAAATATACATGAAGGTACTCAATTGGTCCTCCCTATAAACAGAGTATGAGAATGTGAATGTTGAAATAATAAACCTAATAGGGTTCTCTATGACTTAATAGTCAGGAATGCAGATAATCGCATCTTAATTCCCAATTAGCCACAACTGGCTTGAACCTCACTGACCACCATTGTCCTAGAGTCTAATGTTGGGTGTAGGAGTATAACTTAGACAGTCAAAGACTGCTGTTGTGGTTGGTAGATCGTTTTGTTCCAAACAAAAACCACGCACATCAAATATAGATGTGATAATTGTGGTTAATATAATTGAAAAGCTAATGAACATCTTAAATTGATAGTAATGTAGTTGCATAATCCATAGCATATAACAATGTAACCTTTCTCCTGTTGTAACTATGAATCTTGTTTTCTGCTTAGTTGCTTACTTTGAGGATTTTGTTAAGTACTTAGTGCTTCTGTCCTTTAGTCAGCATTCTCTCTGCACCTGTGGAGGCTGCTAAGTTGCTCCAGGGGATGAGCAGATTTTTGGCTGCGCCTCCGCTGTCTGTGTGTCTCTATTCTTGTTGCTGTGGTTTGAGTCTGTGAGAGTCATTCTTCTTGCAAGCTTGTCTCATTTACTTGCAGTTCATTCTACACCATTTTTCCAGATTTCAAATATGCTTGCAGGATTTCATATCACACTTCCTGTGTCACTTGCTGGCTATCTTAAATTTTCTAATTCAGGTTTAACACTTGCACCAGTACAAACTTGACTGTTGCCTGACATCAAAATCTACGTTTGTTCACGGGGAGGTGTATGTTATTCAGCTTACCATGTAATGAAGGCAATGATGCAGACTGCTGTACATAAAATCTGTCGACACTTAAGAATTCGAGGATTCCTTTGGCTGTGGAATTGCTTGCATTGTTTTTTGGATTTCAACCAAGGTTACCCTATGATGGTGGTCCAAATATGAACTGGAAATGGTTGTAGGGGGAATTAGAGACTCATGGTTGAAAGTTGCATCCATCTATTTATAATATTACATTTCTTACATCTGCATCTACTTTGTGTCAATAACCCTTATTTCCCCTTGAAGTGTTTGTCATATTTTTGTGATAACTCCTCCCATTATAATTCCTTTGTACACCTTTTTAGTAAAACTGCCTATGTAAACATGTTCTGCTGGAATTCTGCCCTCTTCTCATCCTCAGCTCCAAACCTGGTAAAGTGGTTGTGGTTGACCTTAACAATTCCTAGCTCCTCAAGTTTGTACTGCAGAGTAGCCTCTACATTCAAACCAACTCTGCCACTTTATAAATTGGTATAACTCTTGCTATTTAATGAAGAATTACATTAGAGTAAAGTTATTATATACATGTAAGGATGTAATGGTTAATTTTGAAATGTGGACTGCATTCTGTCCATGTGTCCTTATCTAATCAACCCCTCGCCTCTAATCCTCCTGAGCCTGAAGGTTACGCTTGGTTTGATTCCCTGAACGCAGTGCTAGGGAAGGAAGACTAGAGATATTCTGAAATTGTCAGCTTGTGCTGTTTGCGAGATTTGGTATTCCCAGGTGGTCTAGTCCCTGTATCATTGGACAGTGGTTGTCTGTTCTGATGGTTTCTGAAGTAGTCTACGTTTTTGCAGTGCTTCTGTTTGCTGTCAGTAGTCTTGGTTTTGGTGATTCAGGCTATTCCCGTAGTTGATACTTTTGTGTTTTCACTGACCTAGCTGCATTGGGAAATTTGGCACATGACCAAGGAGTAAACAACGAACTTTCTTTAATTTGGTTTCAGATATTGGTTTTATTCCCATGACTTCACTTTATTCTCTTAAGACAGAGTTAGAATAACTCCACAGAGATAGTAGGAACTTCCGATGCTGGAGAATCTGAGATCATACGGTGTGAAGTTGGATGAACACAGCAGGCCAAGCGGCATCAGAGCAGCAGGAAAGCCTGCCGTTTCGGGTCGGGACCCCATCTGATGCTTTCGTTTCTAATTAACTTTTTTGAACAGAAAAAGCACAGGAGAGGTAGCATTAACAGAATGCATGTTTATATAGTAGTAATGCTGTGTTGGTTGATCGCATAGCGAAACTAGGGAATACTTTAGCACCAGAAATAATGGGAACTGCAGATGCTGGAGAATCCAAGATAGCAAAGTGTGGAGCTGGATGAACACAGCAGGCCAAGCAGCATCTCAGGACCGCCTGGCAAACTATATGTAAAGACCACATTCTTAATATACAGAAGTTACCTGATCAAACTTGCTTTCTTTGAATACTGTGAAATCCTACAGTTTGAACCAACTAGAGTGCGGTATCTGACTAGAACTTGATAGAAAAACAGATTGATGTAATTATCAAATACAATTTGGGAGTAATTCCAAAAGATGCTTAGCTTTTGTCACTGCAGCCACGTGATAGAAGTGTCAGGCATTCTGACATTCCATCAGCGTCGACTTACAAAACACTCCATTGTACATTGCTTAGTTTGAAAATCTCTCATAACTTGGCACACTAGAACCTAAATTTTTTTGCTTGACCATCCCATGTGACCATGGCCACACCTAACAGATCTTGCTGCTGCTTTGAATAATGAATGTCCTTTTTGAGCGAAGTAGTATGCGGCCTTCGGAAGACTTCAGGAAGAATATCCAGTGTTGATGAAGTTGACTAGTTGGGCCAAATAGCCTAAAACGTTTGTTTATGGTTTCACCTGTACATTCTATGCAGCCTGATAGCTTAGTCTGTAAAATCGAAGTAACGCGTGCATTTAATTACTGTTTTTTCGTTTATCCTTATCATTATGTGACAGTGCAGCTCATGTCATTTCTTTAATGTGGCTGGAATTCGGAAGGGCAAGAGTTCAGCATGCTCCTGATAGTTAATAAGTGCATTTATTCTTTTTGAGTTGCTTTGTTAGAAGTGTACCGTTTTGAAGATTTTTTTAAACATTTGGGGTCATGCATATTCTTTTCAAATATTATCGTCCAAAGTAGCAGATGAGACAGTATAGGGTTTTATTTTACATTCAATCATGTCCATTGTTTAGGACTCTTTATAGCTTAGAATTAATAAGTTTGGAAAAATAGAGATGTTTGGAAGTTTGCTACCTATACCCGAAGAGCCACTGAATGGTGAGAATCAGCCATGTTCCGCGTGTCTTCCTTCAAGCGTCACCGCCTCCACTGCAAATGCCCAGTGATGCGGAAGTTAATGGACATTGGCCGTGGTGGTGATCAACTTTTCAGACTTGGATGACTGTTTTAAATGTAATCACCCATCAACTGACCAAGATGTGGCTTACATTTGGTTTCATATCAGAGTTGGCCTCATCTTGAGTCAAAGTTTTGTAAAATGGATTCAGGCATCAAGCTTTCATTTTCTTTGAAATCCTTCAGTAAATAGTAAGTGTCTAATATTGTAATGATTTAGCATTCAAGACACAACAGCCCCACTTGTTTGAGTGACAGCCATCTGGTTTGAGGTCTTGTGAATGTGTTGAATTCCACAGCCAGCTGGCTTTAGCTGCTGACATTCCTGGTCACTGTTCAAAGTGTGCAATTTGGGTACAGTTGAGACCTTATAATAATTGACTTTCTGTTTCTTAGGAAAGGAGTTAATTTTGTCAAGATGTTTCCATGGGCAGGTCCACTCAGTCGCAAAAAGCGGTGGAATATAACGTTATGCCTTTAAAAATACTCAAAAGATATAATAATTCGATCCTCTTGTAAAAAGTTTGTGGGCTTTTCTGGGAGGATTAGGTTGATACTTTTTTTTAAGAGGTTTAAAAAACACTGGGTTTTGTGTCTTTGCAGTAAAGAGTAGCTTTGTAATGTATTTCTGATTCATTTGGGATTGGGTTACATGAATGAGTAACAGAAAAAGGAAGACATTTTTAGTTCCAAACTGAGAAGCCAGTGGAAGTCTGAATTTTGAAGTAGTGGTTGACCTTGTTTAGACTGGAAAAGAACAGCATCCGTTTTTAACCGGTCACCCTTTCAGTTTCAGTTATTTTAGAAATGACTTTGTTCAGTGATCTTTGTGGATTCAGACAATATCGGAAGCTGGACTGTCAGTAATTTAGACCGCTGCAGCCAAATGTAAATGGCATCAAATAAAAATTATTACATCTAATTAATAACAGAAATTTGAAACCAATCCAAGGGATTTTTAAAATTCAATTTTGGCCTAGTAAAGAGGATATTGGAAATTCAGGAGATTACTTTTAGTCTTTTGGGTGCTGAATTTCGTTACCAAAGCTACATTTTTGAAATTGCTTTTCAAGTACTAATGTGTCACAAACTTGACAGAAACATTTTAGTTCAGTGTTTTACAGACACCCATAAATATACAATTATGTACGTGCACATTTATTAGGGTTGTGTTGAGTATTTGTTCAATTTAGAGGGAATCTGCTGACCAAGATGACCCTTCAAACTCCACTTGGACAGTGTTGTTGGAGATCTTATCAGAGATATAGGTTTTGGGTGTAAAATGTGTCAACACAGTCCATTAGGTCTGGTGTGCACATGAGCCATTTCAATTATCATGACATCTGTGCTTCCATTCACTGGATGCTGACCAAACAGAATTGAACAAGGTAGGTATCATGTCTTAATGTTCTGATAGGATGTGGATTATCACACGAGATTTGTCCACTACCAGTAGCTTGGGTGTGAGAGAACATTGTCCCTTTCTGTGTAGTCATGCAGACTGAATTTCTCAAACCCTATTCCGTATGGAAATACCAATGTTAGAGCTGCTGAAGTTGAAGTCCTCCCTACGTGTACACTTCTTTTATGTTTTTTTTCTCACAAGGCATTGCTTTACTTCGCTTGGCATGCGCCTATTGTGATTGGCTCGAGATTGCATGTTTCCATTTCTTACCCTTTTACCTCTTTTGCTGCTGTTTCCAGATTAAGCTGCTTGAAAATAGTTTTTTTTAAAAAAATACATAAATAATTGCCGCCCCCCCCCCCCCATTTCATTGACACTGCTGGAGCTATGAAAGGTTGAACATCTATATACGCCGCTGGAGACATTATGGCGCCGTAGCCTTTTCCGAGAAAGAATTTAGTTGCTTTTCGATCAACTTGTATATGTAATTTAGTTTCATTGAAATATTATTTTTCTAGCAAGGAATTTTGCCAGTATTAGAAGCTTAATTTCAATAACCGCACCAATCCTTATTCTGAAGTACAATTCCAGCAAGTACTTTTTATGTTTACAAAACACTATTACGTTTCCCAGATGAGTTTTGTACAAGATAAGAAAAGTCTGTTCTGTTTTTGTGTGTTTCTGGAATACAGTTTTTGTCATTCACAAAAACACTTTTATTGTACTATTCTTGAACATTATGCTGCCTTTCAATTTTTGAGTAAGTTTTTTGTACATCATCTCATAGTCACTTGAATGACAGTAAGCCCGAATCTCTGATGTTATCTGTTTGTCATTGTCATTGTTTCTCTCTGCCCTTTCTAGTCAAGCCTTTTAAAAAGTTGATTATGGACAGTTTAGTTTCAAGCACTGCAGTGTTAGCAGATAACCATTTGATAGATTCAGTTTAAGTTGCAACATAACGTAAAAGATTGAGGCCCCCCTCCTGAAAAGTGCTTTCTGCAAAGCATGATGATTCATGAAATTTTAAGAAATAACAAACCATGTTCCCTAATAATAGTGCTCAGAATTAACAGAAGAGGACAACAAAGCATTCTGGTTAGAATGTATTATAGGTACACAAGTGTACGGCGATACTAGTTCTTAGCCAAAAGAAAATGCAGATAAGCTGCTTGGGACAGCTGTTTGGACCCAATCAATATGAAAAAGGGAACTTAAATCAATTTGTCTTGAACTTGGAATGAAAGCACCAATCATTTCTGGACACAGCCTCAACGTCTTAAATATTGAGATCTTTTGCTATTTTCTATTATTTTAATTTTGCTGAACAAACCTCTTTACCAGCTTAGTGATTGCAGAGGCAGAGTTGGAGGGAATGCCACTGACTCTTTTAACTAATGCCCGCTCCTGAATTGACCGAACCTTTTTTTGTTCGATACCTCTGACCTAAAGCTTTACCTTTATTCTTGTGCAGGCTTTGGAAGAAGCACAAAAAGCCATTCAGCAGCTTTTTGCCAAGATAAAAGATATCAAGGACAAAGCAGAGAAATCGGAGCAGATGGTAAGTCCAGTGCTGAAGTGATTGTTTTGATGTTTTAGAATGAAATGCGCCATTAGTGTTGAATGTGACAAACATATTTTAAGAAAAGGGGCATTCAAAAGGAAGGCGATGATGAATTTTTGCGATGGTGATCAGAAAAACGGGTTTGAGGAAGATTTTTGTAAATGGTGGGAGAGAAATCACAAAGCTTGTGAAGCAGGTTCCAGAAGAGAGGATCAAGGTGACAAAATGTGAGGAATGCCACAAAAGGGGAATGTACAGCAGGCTTGTGTCACAGAATCACAAGATAAGGGGAGGAGGTGGTAGAGCCAAAAATAGGAGATCACAGAACCCCTACAGTGTGGAAGCTGGCCATTCGGCCCATCAAGTCTGCACTGACACTCTGAAGAGCATCCCATCCTATTCCTGTAATCCTGCATTTCCCATGGTCAATCCACCCAACCTGCACATCTTTGGACTGTGGGAGGAAACCAAGCACCCAGAGGAAACCTACGCCGACACGGTGAAAATATGCAAACTCCACACAGACAGTCACCCGAGGATGCAATCAAACGTGGGTCCCTGTGAGGCAGCACTGCTAACCGTTGAGCTACAGTATAATTGAAGCCGGCACAGGTCAGCATGAATAGAGCTGATGGATAAGTGAAAAGTAGCACAGACTTCGGGCAGAAGGGTTTTGGATATCTTAGATTTATTAAACCGAGGAATTCAGAAGGCCTGTGAGTGCAGTATTGAAGAAGTTGAGACTTGACATAAAGAATGTTTATAGCTTTCAGAAACACTTATGATGGATCCAAAACATTTTCAAAAGGAGTTTTGATACAACTCACTTTAAATCTGTAAATGAATGCTCCATTATTAATTGAGTATTTGTATTTTTGTCTTGAATTTCGTAGTGTTAAGAATTTTGATTACAGTTGCTAGCATTGCCCAGCCTTAATCTAATTCAGCCCATATAGGCTTGAAAGATATGGTATATTTATAGAAAATACAGTTTAACAGGAAATTAAGTTTATAAACTCTGTTCTTTAGGTTAAGGAAATCACACGGGATATTAAGCAACTTGATCATGCAAAACGCCACCTTACCACTTCCATCACCACACTCAATCACCTGCATATGCTTGCAGGCGGCGTCGACTCATTGGAGTAAGTAATTATCAGAAGCAGAATTGTGTTATGACTTGGGGTACTGAGGTACTTTAATGGTGTTACCATGTCAGCAGGTATAGAAGAAATGATCTATTCTGAAAAGGGGCTGATTACTCTGGATGTCAGCTTGGGGGCAGAGGTAAAATGTTATTAGATCAAATAACTAACAGTGGTCATAAACCAATTTAAGAGGAGAGAGAAAACTGAAATTAATGGAAACTAGATTCCATTTTGTATCAGTAAGCAAGACTACAGAATTTGAAGCCATCCTTTTGTGAGTCTTTTACTTAGTTGGACAGAAGGGTCTGTTTCTGTGCTATGACTCTATGAAATGCGTATATTGAATAATTTAATTTTTCCAGAATGTATCATAATCAATTAGAATACAGTTTCTGCCCCCTGTTATGGATCAGACGAAGCGCCCTCAATATATTTTAAGAAGGTAATCTAGACCCTAACTTTTCTTATTTTAAAGGCAAATGTAAATTGCTGTGCTCAAGATGTAACTTGTGTGGTCAAACCAGTTGGCATTAAGTAAAACACAATTTATTCAAACATTACAGTCAAAGTACAACAAAAGACAATAATTTAGAATAACCACTTCATTGGCAAACTTAACAGAATAATAGAGACAAATAACTATTACTAATTAATTGTTCCAAAATAGAAACATCCCATAATTACACCCTCTTGGCAAAAAGGCTAAGTCAGAATCAGATTGTCTCATGTGCAATCTAGCATCAGAGAGAGAGGTGAAGAAAAAAAACTATCAAGCCAAAACTCAGTAGCAGCCTGGAGACATTTACTGCAGCTTCCAACCCTGTTGAGAATCTCAAGGCTAAAAGTCTAAAAACTAGAAATCTTGGTCGGTAAGAGCTGACCACACCCTGCTAGGCTGCTTCTATTGTTCCAACTTCCTTTTTTAAAAAGAAAACAATCCAAGGCTTCCCAAGTTGTTTACTTTATGAGCCTTCACTAGCCAGCTCTGCATTCTGCCTTAAAATCTCCCTTTGGGGAAAAAATGATCCCGGAGATGCTGCTGGGCCCGCTGTGTTCATCCAACCTCACATTTTATTGTCCCGGACAAAATATACCTTTTAAAGCTATAGCATCGTCATACTCTCTTCCCTTTTCTTAAAGATGAATCCTGCAAAGTTATGATTCTGTTGCATTTTGCAGTCCTCATCTACAATATAAGAGTGAAAACAGATGGCTAAGAACTAGTATCTCCACATAAATGTGTACCTTATGATACATTCTACCCAGAATCCTTTGTTGTCCCCTTCTGTTAATTCTGAGTGCTGTTAACGGAGAATGTGGTTGGTTACTTAAAATTTCATGAACCCTCATGTTTTGCAGAAAGCACTTTTCAAGAAGGGACCTCAGTTGTTAAATTATGCTGCAACTTGGAATTGTATCCATCAAAATTCTTATCTGCTAATAATGTAGTGCTTGGAACTAAATTGTCCATGATCAACTTTTAAAAAAGCATGATTAGAGAAATTGTTAGTTCTCATCCTAACAGCATGATATTACCTCAGCGCTGCACTGGAGTGTCAACCTTGATCTTTGTGTTCTAGTCCTAGGTAGGCTTGATCCAGAATCTTGTGATTCAGTGCTGTGTGCTAGCAACTGAGTCACTATTGATGTCACGCTATTGAAATAACTGATGTACAAACCTATTATTATTCTTGATTCTTTCATAAATGTAACACGATTTGCTCAAGGAAAACATTTTGTTGGGAGTATAGGAACAGCAATAGGCTGTTTAAACTCTCTAATCCATTCTGTTATTCAGTGATGTCCTAACTAATTTGTAAACCACCTTCATATCCCTTAATATCTTTGCTTAGCAAAAATCTAAAAGCTTATTTTAAAGTTAACAGTTTAATGAGCATCTTGGAAAATTCGTTTATTATCAGGATTACAGTGCTTTTACAACAGATCGAGTAAAATCCCAGTGTGTGAATTGTGATGCTCGAGTGCATGCAATATTGTGAAATCTTAATTATTAACACTATTCTCAGGTTGTTACAAATGTTTGGATCAACAATTTAATCTCAGTTATGGTATTCATAATTTGGGAATAAAAGTGAATGTAGAATTGGTGGCTTAGAAAGCATATTTTACCTCTGTAGGGCTATGACTCGTCGCAGACAATACGGAGAAGTGGCTAACCTCATGCAAGGAGTGGTGAATGTTTTGGAACATTTTCATAAGTATATGGGTATTCCACAGATCCGTCAACTTTCTGAAAGGTAAAAAGCAAAGCTCCTGTTCAACTTGAGATCATTTATATGTATGTAGTGGCTTCCTTGAAGAAATATTATAGATCTTGGTTTCTTTGAACAGGATTAGCAACTCCTTCTCCCCAAATTCACATGTAGTTTCTTTAGGTTTTCAGCACATGCAATTTGCCTAGCCCCTGTTGGTGTATCTATGTTGTAATTTATGGTTGAAATTGGCAACATCTTTGAATGTCATTACTCCCTTTCAAGTAGAGTGAGGATAAGTTACTTCAGCACCTAGGCTGTTTGCAGATTGGTGTCTGGGCAGAGCTGCCATTTCACGTTTGCTTATCTATGTGGCTTTCCGTGGAATGAAGAGAACTTTTGGCAGATGAGTGAGTAGTACAAACTCAGTACCAGAAAAGTCTGTGACTTTCTGTTCCTGCTCTGTGTGTGAGTGAAATAGAGTGCAATAACTTTTAAAATATACTTACTCTTTATTCGTGGTTATCACTAGCAAGACCAGTATTTATTCCCCATCCATAGGTGCCCTTGCGAAATTGGTGACGGTCAGCTCTCTCCTCAAACATCAGCGGTCCGTGTATGGTTGTATACATGTAAGTTGAGAAGGTGTGGTGCATAGGTGTGGTGTTATTATTCACACTCTATTTCAACAAGAAAGTTTGGGATTATGTTTGGTGTGGACTGATTGGACTGTATTGATCTGTATCCATGCTGTATGTCTCTATAACTCCTTACAACACAGGAATTATAAACAATATTTTTTCCTGAAATAATTTCGTCTGAATGAAGCTATTCTTCTTTGATTTTCTTAAATGCCACACATACAGTCCAATATGCAAGCAGTCGTTGTCCTTTTGAAGGAGTGCCTGCACATTGAATCCTTTTGATCCTGAATCCAACAAGTTCATGGCATCAAGCATTATAGGCGAAGGAGATGCTGTAGGTGGGGGTAAGATACTTCCTCAAACAGAAAGACAGTCAACTTTGATAACTCTTAAGTAATTTCCAGTGGTTCTGTTTACAGCAGCATTGAGAGACCTGGCAGCACATTGCCTCCCACTCTCACACTTGGCCAGGAAATACGTATTAGGAATCTAAAAACAGAAGAAAAAGCTCTGGAAGGTCATTGACCTGTGTTAAGCTTGAAGCCTATTCCTTTGTCTAGTCTTCAAGATAAAATATTTGAAATCCATGGTTCTGTTTACATTTGACAGATTGTTGTGGGGGAGAAAGAAAGGATCTGAAATAATGTACACTAATCCTTTGAAACTGATCCTATTTTTGTGCTATCAATACAAGGCTTCCCATATGGCTGTTTAAAGTCTGATATTTTAGCCATCTGGCTCAGACACTGCAATATGTGTGTGGTGATAACTGGAGCCTTCAACCACCAGGGTTCTTGTAATATCGATTAGGATTTTTATTCCCTTTTAATGTTAGGCTCTGAATGGAAAGCTGTACATTTCAGACATTCACTGAGAAAATATGAAAGGAGATGAATATACATAAAACTTTATTAGATTTCTCATGAAGTGTCATCACACATGCACTTCTGGTTGTTGTATAGGAAATCATCTTGTGCACATCAATGTCCCTCAAATACTATACAAGATATTGCATTTTTATCTGCACTTATTGAGTGGTATTAAATATTGGCCTGAGATATCATTAGAACTTGCCTTTTTTCATAATGAATCTTTAATGCCCAGTAATATACACTGCAGTAGTTCATAGGAGGTTCACTGGATTGATTCCAAAGATGAGGGGTTTGCCTAATAAAGGGAGATTGAGCAGTTTAGAATCTGTACTCTCTGGAGTTTAAAAGAATGAAAGGAGATCAAATTGAGGAATATAAGACTGTAAAGGGGATTGACAAAGTAGGTGCAGAAAGGATGCTTCCTCTAGGGAAATCTAGGATGGACAGTCATAGTTTTATGACAAGGGGTAGCAGATTTAAAACAAATGAGGAGAAATTACTTCTCTCATTGGGTAACAAATCTTTGGAATTTACTCCCGAAGAGTTTGGTGGATGCTGGGACACTGAGTAGGTTTAAGGAAAAGATAGACAGATTTTTCATCAGTGATGGGTTGAAGGCTTATGGAGAATGGGCAGGAAAGTCAAGTTGAGGTTGAGATGAGATCGACCATGATCATATCATCAAATGGATGTGAGTTTGCTCACTGAGATGGAAGATTCGTTTTTAGACGTTTTGTCACCATTCTAGGCAACATCATCAGTGAGCCTCCGATGAAGAGCTGGTGTTATGTCCCGCTTTCTATTTATCTGTTTAGGTTTCCTTGGGTTGGTGATGTCATTTCCTGTGTTGGTGATGTCATTTCCTGTTCATTTTCTCAGAGGATGGTAGATTGATTTGGAGCCAATGTGTTTGTTGATGGAGTTCCAGTTGGAATGCCAGGCTTCTAGCCACCAGGATACATGAACGTCAACTAGCCACAAAACGACATGACCCACTATCACTAGTATCCTTACGTACAGATGAGGAAGGACACCACTTTGATTGGGACAACACGTCCATCCTAGGACAAGCCAAACAGAGACACGCACGAGAATTCCTAGAAGCATGGCATTCCAACCGGAACTCCATCAACAAACACATTGATTTGGAGCCAATCTACCATCCCCTGAGAAAAAGAACAGGAAATGACATCACCAATGCAGGAAATGACATCACCAACCCAAGGAAACCTAAACGGATAAATAGAAAGCAGGACATAACACCAGCGCTTCATCAGAGGCTCACTGATGTTACCTAGAATGGTGATGAAACATCTGAAAACTAACCTTCCAGCTCAGCGAGCAAACTCACATCCAGAAACTCAACCTGAGCTACAAATCTTCTCTCAACTCGATATCATCAAATAATGGAGTAGGCTCAAAAGGCTGTGTTTCAGCTTCTTCTGCTATTTCTTAAGTTCTTATGTTCATTTAAATAGACTATTGGAGCTTTATATCTATTTCAGAGGATAGTGCCTCCATTGATATGGTATATGAATTTCAATGCTGGTGTGATACCACACATATATGTCCCAAAGGCTGACAGATCACATTAAATAACACATTGCTTGTTGTAAGTAGCCAAAGCAAGGTACTGCCCATCTCCAACTAGCCTGTGCTTGCAAAACTCAGTACACGTTGTTCAACATTAAGTGCAGTTGGACAACACTTGCTGGATAATCCTGTGTGTGAGAAGAATTATACTGACAACCAATTTAGGATTTTCAGTCAGACTTGCAGTGTAGCGTGCTTGCATGTGCTGGTAGGTATATATATTAATATACAGGGCCCTGTTCTTTATAGGGAGAAAGAACATGAAGCAGGTGCAGTGCTTGTACAACAATAAAAAAGGAGTCAGTCAATCATTAGTTCAAAAAGTATTAGCAAAGATACACCTCATTGGTATTTATGGGACATTGCGATGCACACGATGCTATTGCATAATTCAGGGTAGTGGTCAGACAAATTAGTCGACCTGCCTGATTTGAATTTTAAATGTAGAATAACTGTTAACTGTTAATTATGATTAATGAATTCATTCTACATGACAGACCTCTATCAATTAGTCAATTTGTCAACTAAACAGCATTCTCCTCTTATCTAATATAAATGCTGATTTTTCCTGTTGAATTTGTAATCTTGTGAAATGTCTTAAGTGCAAGATGAGAAGCCTTGACAAAATGCCTGTGGGATAGACTCTCTTCTGGCATCTGTGAAAGATGAGATGAAATGGGGAGCTGTAACAGGAAAGAAGCCCAGGAAAGCTTGGGCCATGATAAACAGGAGTTTCAGATACAGCTCTTCAAATTCATTGCATAATTAATCTTGAAAATGGAATAATAAGGTTTTTGAAATGTTCATTGATGTTCAGAGGAGAAGTTAGAGACAGTCAGGCAGAATGAATTGAATTGAATTGCTTAAAAGAAGGTTCTGCTCAGTAATGAATGTTCTGGTTGGACAGTGGCTACCTCTCTACAGTGTTTAGAGAGAATTGGCTAAAACGTTATCTAGATAATAAGGACTGCAGTAAAGTTAAGGAATTTGACAATTTTATGTGCTTCAGGTTTCGGAATGACCCCTCACTAAAGAGTTGTAGTTCCATTTTAAATAGTATAGATGTTGTGTCAAGTAAAATAGCCTAGCTCTTGAATAGGTCATCAGTGAAAAATGCTGAACTGACGCAAAATATGGAGCACATAAGCGTAGTTGTTTTTGGAGAAGTTAATGGATTTACAGTTTATACAATCCAGACATTAGAGGGATGTAATAACAAGAGCTAGCTTCTATAACAAATATTAAAGAATGATTATGGAATAGAAGTTTGGGAAAATGGCTGATTGTCTTAAAGCTACACTGACCATCTTCCCATCCGTCTTCTGACAAGTTTAAAATCCTTGCTAAAGGATGTAGTTGTAAGAGGCAATAAGAATGCTAGACTTGTAGATAATATCAATGATAAATGTGATTTTTGTTAAAAAATTATAAACGGACAGAGCATCGTAGCCAATGTAATGTTCCCTTTAGTCAAAGACTTTACTAAGTTGTTGTTTTATTGGATTTGAAGGTATGAGATCAGGAAACATTTCTTCTTGCACTTCATAGACTGACAACAATATTTAGCCAATCCACAATATGATTTAGTAAAGAAATAGGCGATTGTGGATAAAATAATGGAGATTGGGATGAGATTAAGGGTAACAGCTAAATTCCTCAATGACAATGGGGATGACATCACTAGAAACTAATTTAAATGTGTGAAAATGTGTAAATGTGAATATTATTGTAATGAATGCAGCAACGTGAAGACCATTTAGTAAAGGAATTTTTGAAAAAAATCATGCAGTAATAGATGTGAAGCTTCATAAAATCTAGCAGACCAATCAAGGTGTAAACTAACATTTAAAGAAAAATTCACTGCAAATAGTTGGGTCTATAGTATCAATTAGTTTTTGGGAGCAAATCAAAAAATGTTGCAGTGTTGAGTAATTGTCTGCCAGGTTGAGAAGGGATCAAAATTACTCCACTTTTCCTGAGCGCTTGAATGCCCTGAGAGCACAGAGGAGGGTTTTCGTTAAAGCTGAAGTTTCAGAGAAGTTTCGGCAAGTCTTTCAGCTTTGTACAAGACTGTTAGAAATAATTTTAACCTGGGACACATTATATTTCAGATGTGAAAAGCAGGAAGAGTGGAAGCATCAGGGTAAGGCTATAGGTAGTAATGGAGAAACGGTCATTTTACAGGATGGCAATTGGACTGTCAGGGTGCATGCTTTGCAATTAATTGTCACATTTTCAGAATGGGAGCACAATGTTAGTCAATTATGAGAAACAAGTTATGGCAGATGAGGTGCTGACTGAGGATGGACAAATTGAAATTAGTGCATAGATAAGGCTACTCATCCATGACTCTAAGTGGGTCAGAAGGGGACCAGTGAGTGGAGGGTGCCACCATTAAAGGAAGAGTAGAGAAAGCCACTGGAAAATACAAACATTGACACAATGTGCAAGATGAAGGTCAAAAGGTGATATCCATGTATTGGCCTTGGATGGTAATGATGTGGGAAGGCCAGAACAGACAGTACGTGTTCTGAAAGTTGATTGAAATGTGACTGTTGCCCGAGAAAAAGAGTTGTGAAAGCAACTCTGATCATTAGAGCTGGAGATCTTATTAATTGTTCAGAACAAAATTAGGTGAATTGAGCAAGAATTTGACAAGAACAAAGACAATGGCACAGCTAGGCTGCCATGAGAACTACAAGCATTGTCAGGTTTTATATGTCAGTTTTCCAAATGGATATTCTAGTCACATTGTCCTTTCCTATGAAGGATATGATCAATAAATGTCAATTAAGGTAGAAGACTAAAAAAAATAAAAAGGGTAGTTAGAAGTACTCTAGCTTTGGAAATACTGGTACTAGTGGAAGCAGTAAATATGGAGATGTACTTTCTGATGTTCTGAAGGAAATCCTGTAGAAAGGATAAACTGAAAAAAATGCCCATCAAATATTATTTGGAAAGTCATTCTTTGTCAAAATGTTCATTTAACAAAGGATGTAGCTGAGAAAAGGTTGAGCATTGACCTTGCTAGTGTGAAGAAAAAAAATCTTAATTCATTTTATTTACAAATTGTCCAATTCATTTGCAAAAAGAATTGCCTGTCTTAGGAAATGATTAGATTTTGTCAAGGAAGGATATCCTGTGTTGTAAGAACATGGAAATGTTTAGATCCCTTTATAATTGAAAATGTAATTATGTTCCTTCTTTGAAGGAAGAACAGGATATAGAAATTTGATTGCATTACAATGCAAGATATAGAACATGAACAGACATTAGTTTTGTTTTGAGGATTGCTTGCACATTTTAAAAATTATGAAGAGAAGAGAGAAACCTGTTAATATATTAGGTGAATAAGTTTAGAAAGGAAACAGGTAATGGATGTTAATTGACTAAATGATGTCTGGATATAGAAGAGGTAACGTTTAGGACTGGGTGAAAGAATTGCTGGACTGCTATATTCAGTAGCCTCCTTGCACCAAAAATGACTCTGTTTCTGTTTTCGATTGAGCAGCATGGTTATGATCTATTAGCGATGTGGAGTTAAACATACTTCCTCATGCAAAATTAGGACCAGCAGTTGGAACTTCAGCACGTTGATAAAGCACTGATGCATTGTTGAAAGCATGTCTTTCAGATGAGACACTAAATCAAAACTTTTTCTGCCAATTGAGGTGGACATTTTAAAGTCCCATCACACTTCTGAAGAAGTACATGAGGTTCTATGACAACTAGGGCAGGCTTAGCAGTAAGGGTCATAAATAGGATCATTTCGCAGACAGCTTCACGTTATCTTTTAGTTAGAAGAATCATACTGTTCAATATGCACAAACAGTCTGCAAGACTCTTTAAACTTGCCCATATTTTATTTTTGGATTAGGATTATTCCATGGCACAACATCATCATGGCCGAAGGGCCTGTACTGTGCTGTATTTTTCTATGTTCTATGAACAAACAACACAAATCTTCATTTTGCTGTTTGCTCTGTAAGTAAGCTGCCACATTTGGCAGCATTAATGGCAAAAAAACATGTAGAGCTTCGGATATTCCTTTTCAGGTATGATAAAGTGCTATATTCACACCTTTTCTCGATTTGCTTTGTAGTTTCTAAAATGTTTTAACAATTTCACCACTTCACATTCCCGGATGCCATCTCCCAACTTATATTTCTAAACAGTCCATTTGTGTTTTTGTCCCACCTCTGTGATGCACAGCAATTCCTTGGCAGTCTTGTTTGATTCAGTTGTCTCTCTCTTGTTCTGTTGCAATAAGTTTCAGGTCAGAAGTCAAATGACACCAGGATATAATCCAGCAGGTTTAGTTGAAATCTCAAGCTTTCCGAATGCTGCCCCTTCATCAGGTGAAGTGGTTCTTCACCTAATAAAGGGGCAGTGCTTGAAAGCTTGAGATTTTAAATACGCCTGTTGGACTAAAACTTGTACAGAGATATTAGGTGTCATCTCGGACAAGAACTGTTGTTGTGTGACTTCTGACTTTGTGCACCCCACCCCAACACTGGCACCTCCCCATGTAGGTTTCATCATTTTATTGACCCATGTTTCTCCCTTGTGTGGTAGATGACTATTTTGTCACCATGTTGCCTTTACTTTCCTCTTTTGTTGTCTTTTTTAAAATGTTTAAAGCTTTATAATTTTCTGCGTACATTCTTCTCTTTGCCTAGTTCTCGTCACTTTTATCTCTTTTTCATTCAGCAGTTCATCCACTTGTCTGCTGTCTTGAAATTCTATTTTAATAGTTTATCCTATGTTCTGTTTTCAATTTCCAACTTGATAAACTCCAATCCAATCACTAAACTACAAATGTTTTTTTACTTCAAATTTGTTTACTTATTCCCTCTTTAATTAAAAACAAGCCCAACATTGCCATTCCCCTCATCTGTTGTTGAAGTACAGATTATTTAATTAGTTTATTTGTCCATTGGTCTGGATGTTGTCATAGATTGAACTTCAAAGGAATTCCCAGTGATAGCCATGCAAAATTCACTACAAGATTGTGGCAATAGCATTTACAGACATCAAAGGCGGGAGTGTTTATTTTGGCAGCAACTGAAATGTTAATTGTGTCATTTGTCTTTTTTAAAAAAGTCATTTGGATTACAATTTCGCCACAGGTATGTTACACATCTTTGAACTTCTTGACTGTAGATCTTTGTCTGAACACCTGACTTTTTTTCTATAAATCTGTGATTCTGCACTTTGCTGGTCAAATATTTAACCTTTCATCAATTGAGAGTTTTAACCCAGAAGCAGTCTGCTTTCCTGCACAATGTGATAAATATGAATTGGAAGAAGAAAACTGTTTATGCAGAATCTACTTTAGATTTCCTATTACCCTGCTACTTCTCCACTCTCCCCTTATTCGTGCTTCCCCTTACTTCCCCTAGCTCTCCCCCTCCTCTCATCTATCCTTCGCTCTCCTGGTCACTCCCCCTGTGATCTTTTGTCCTTTTCTAAAATAAATGTAGGACTTGTAATTCTGTGTACTGGACACCCCATTTTTGCGGCTCTATCTTGATGCATGACCAAGCTGGCATAATTTTTACTGATTTTAAATTGGAGCACTTGGAAAGTGTAGTTTGAAAGTGCGTGTAAGAAAAGAGTGTAAATCTTTTTGATTTTTGCTTTCAAATCTCTCCATGGGCTCACTTCATCCAAGTGATTGCCTTGTGTCTTGTATCCCATCATTCTTCTAACATTGAACTGCACACTGACAGCGCTTTGCTTTGCTATATGAATAGCTGTTTGTTCACGTCTGTCCTCTGAAATTCTCTGTCCAGTTCTTTTGCTTTTTAAAAAAAACTTCTGTCTTCTGCCCTAACCTCTGCAGTTTCTCTTATCACAGAATTCTTAGTGTAGAAACAGGCCCTTTGGCCCACCAAGTCCATTACGACACTCAGAACATCCCACAGATCCAACCCCTTATAACCCACCTAATCTACACATCCCTGAACATTATGGGCAATTTTAGTATGACCAATCCCATCTAACCGCACGTTCTTGGACAGTGGGAGGAAACTGGAGCACCCGGAGGAAATGCACACACAGACACAGGTTGAACATGATACTCCACACAGACAGTTACCCGAGGGTGGAATTGAACCTGGGTTCCTGGTGCTGTGAGGCAGCAGTGCTGACCACTGAGTGCCACCCTTTTCTCCCTTGTTGCAATGTTTATTGCCCACCATGCCTTTATCCTGTTTGCTGCTTTGAGATGTTGTAGTAAATAAAGCATCATTCTACAGTGAAGCTTTAATAAACCAAGAAACACATTTCTAATTGGGTAACTTGGTAGTTATGTGTAGGGAGGAACCCAGTTTTCCATTCTTTGAATAATATTGCTGTTTGATTCTAAAACCACCAGATTATCCTTGAAGTTGTCAAAGCTTGTCTAATATTTCTCACCACGTGAATAATTCTAGATCTCATTGTCTGCGTTCATAATGCAGTCACCTTAAGACGACTTTCTTTTTTGCTCTGTATGTTACCAGTCTCCCGTTAAAGAGCTAGTAAAAGGACAAGCTTGTTTTCCATTTGTCCAGCGGCTATTCCTGGAATCCACAAGAAGCAAATACTGCTGCTGCTGAGAATACCACAAGCCTGCTGTCTGTGGGACTTTATGACTGTAATTTTGCAATTCAGGCTTTTCCCTCTGCCTGCCGACCAGCAAAAAAAGAAGTTAAAAGGATTTGATCTGACCCCCTGTCAGTCCCTTTCCCGCTGCAAAGTACCACGTCCATTGATGTGGTTTAGTGTAGACAGATCTCAGATGTGGCTGGCAGACTTGAGTGTTGGAGAAGGCGGAAAGCAAACATCTGTGCTACCATGCTGATGTTTGTAAACCTTAACTCTTACACTGCTGGCAAGTTCATCAGAACACGTTCCCTTGCTCGTGCGATTATTATTGTGACAACCGACTTGGGAACGTGCATTAATTTTCAAACTCCACTTCTCTCAGGGTTCCCACAAGACGCAATGCTTGAATCAAACTGGTTAACAGAAAACACTGGTTCAGAACAAAAATCCAGGCTCCTGTACTTAACTTGCACTACAGTTTAATACAAAAATAAGTTTCAGTGACAGATAAACAAAACTACAGCATACACATTGAAACTGAAACCCCTTTCAAAACCCCCACACATACAATGTTACCATGGTTCCAGAGGACTGTAGGGTTGCTCTTTCATTACAGAGAGAAATAGAGAGACGACTGGTGGTGTTTGAACCTGAGGATCACTCGGTTGAGGGGCAGGGCCAAGAAGATAGGATTCTCATGGTGATCTCAGCAGTACGGGTATTAATCCCAGGTTGTTAGTGTCATTCTGCATTACAAACCAACTGTCCAGTCAACTAAGCTAACTGACCTCCCCACAGACCAAACAAAAAGTTGCTGTTATGGATGGAGGGGGTAAAAGAACTCTTCAGAAACACAGCTCAGTAGTATCAGTCCGCAGGCTTTGATGCAGTGTCTGTTTTTCTTCTTGAGACCTTCTTCCTTTACACTTCTTATCAAAGACAGCAGATTTGCACACTAATTGTTCAGTTTCAGTCATTGGTTAGAGGCAGCAACTTATAGCAAATAATGGTAGACAAAACCAACTGTCTCCAGGCTCAAGTTATTTTGTTGCAGAGAGAGAGAGAGAGAGACCCTGCTTCCAGTTTAGAGAATCTCTTGCTTTGTATTGATTGTGCACCCTTGCTGCTCAGCTGCCTAGGAACAATCGGTTGTTGCCAGGCTACTGACCTCTGGCATCTGCAACTGATCACAACTGCACAAAACAGCCAGCAATCTGTTGCTGGCCAAATCTCTCTCTCTGTGCACATGTGCCATGCTGTCTAATCTCTCCACTGCTAGCAAGGCAACAATGTAAATATAACTCAGTGAGTTCCAGTAACTTGTTTTAAACAGTGCAGCAATTTCATCCCCATTCCCTTGGTCTTAAAAAGAAATGTTCTACTTTAGCCCACAATCAAAGAGACGAGGTCTTTACACAATGATGCAGAAAGAGACCACTTGGCACATCAAGCCCATTACGACCTTTAGTGGCTGGTTATACAAGTTTCAAAAGCACTGCTAAGGTTTGTTGCCCTTTTATAGAAACAAGCCATTAATTGTATTACCACCACAGCATTTAAATCTGGCAGTCTGGAGTAGAGCCAAGCATTTCTGTAGCTGTGTATGAGTCTCCAGGATGATGTATTGCTTACCTTGTGCCAGGGTCCTGGACTACTCTGAGTGAGTGGGAACGGGACACCCTGAAATAGGAGGGAAAACAGACGGAAGTCATTGTCCACGTTGGCAGAAATGACATAGGTAGAAAGAGGTCCTGTGAAGACAATTCAGGGAGTTAGGGAGGGAACTGAAAACCAGGACTACCAGGGTAGTAATCTCAGGATTACATCCAGTGCCGCAGATTAGTGAGTTAGGAACAGAGATTTCACAGTTGAACACGTGGCTACAGAGCTGGCGTAGGAGGGTGGACTTTAGATATTTGGATCAATGGGATGTCTTCTGGTGAAAGTGGGATGTGTACGAGAAGGGCGAGTTGCACCTGAATTGGAAGGGCACCAATGTCCTGGATTGGAGATTTGCTAGAGCCCTTTGGGATGGTTTAAACTAGTGTGGCAGGGAGTTGGGAACTGGAGCAACAGGCCAGTCAATGCAGGGACTGGGGACAAAAGTGAGACTGAAACATGCATAACACAGAGTAAAAGCAGACAGAAGGAAGTCATGGGGCACAGAGACTGGAGAGCATTTTTCTTTATTGCACGAAGTATAACAGGTAAGTCGGATGGACTAAGAGCATGAATTACTGTGTGGAATTGATATTATTGCCATTATGAAGACATGGTTAAAGGAGGGACAGGACTGGCAGCTTAATGTTCCAGGGTATCGCTGTTTTAGACGAGAAAGAAAGGGAAATGGAAAGGTTGGGAGAGTTGCACCCCTAATTAGGGATCACATTAAAGCTGTTCTGAGGGAGGGCACATCAGAGGTATCTTGCACTGAGGCATTATGGGTGGATCTCTGGAATATGAAGGGCGAAATCATGATGTTGAACATTTTCTATAGACCTCCCTACAGCCCATGGGAGACAGAGGAGCAGATATGCAGTCAGGTACTGGAAGAGTGTGGGGGAAAAAAAAGTGCAGGGTAGTTGTGGTGGGTGACTTCGATTTTCCTGTTATTGACTGGGACTCCCTTAGACCCAGGGACTTGGAGAGCAATTTGTTAGCTGTGGCTAGGAGGGCTTTTTGAGACCATACGTTGACAATCCAACCAGAGAGGAAGCCATACTGGACTTGGTACTAGGGAATGAGCCAGGGCAGGTGATCGATGTTCAAGGAGGGGCTTAGTGACCATAACTCTGCAACATTTTTAGTAGTCATGCAATTTGGTTGACTTTTAATTGCCCTCTGGGCAATTAGGGATGGGCAATAAATGCTGCCCAGCCAGTAATGCTGTCATTTTGTGAATGAATTATGAAAAAAAAGGGGGGAAGAAAAGGGAATTTAAACGCAGAATTAGGAAGGCTAAAGGGGTCAATGAAATGCCTTTAGCAAACAGGATCAAGGAAAATCTCAAGGCATTTTATGCATGTATTAAAAGAAAGATTAGCAAGGGAAAGATTAGGCCCCTCAAGGATAAAGGAGGGAAGTTATGTCTGGAGCCACAGGAAGTGGGAGAGATCCTTAGTAAGTACTTTATTTTGCTATGTGTGTGAATACTCTAGAGAATGTCAATATATTGAAGGAGGAAGTTTTGCTTATTCTAAATGGCAACAAGGTAGACCTGTTCCCAAATGAGAGCCATCCCAAGTTACTGTGAGAGGCAAGGGAAGAAGTAGCTGGGGCACTAGCAGATATCTTAGCATCCTTTTTGACCACGGGTGAGGTTCCAGAGCATGGGAGATTAGCTGATGTTGTTCCCTCGTTTTAAGAAAGGAAGCAGGGATAATCCAGGAAATAATAGGCCGATGAACCTGACATCTGTGTTGGGGAAGCTCTTGGAGAAGATACTGAGGGAGAAGCTTTATGCACATTTGGAAGAAAACAGACTAGTTAGTGACAGGCAGTATGGGAAGGTCATATCTCAGCAACTCGATTGTCACCTCCAAAAAAATTCAAAGATAATTGATGAGGGAAGGGCTGTGGATGTAGCTTATACGGACTTTCGTTAAGCATTTAAAAAAATTCTTCATGGCAGATTGGTGCAAAAACTACAATCACTTGGGATTTGGGGTTGGGCTGGCTAGATGAATACAAAACTGGCTTGGTCATAGAAGACAGTAGTGATAGAAGGGGGTTTTTCACAATGGAGACTGATAACCAGTGATGTTCCACAAGGATCAGTCTTAGGTCCTCTGTAGTATATATAAATGATCTGGAGGAAAATGTGGTTGGTCTGATTAGTTTGCAGATCATACCAAGATTGGTGGAGTTGCTGATAGTGCTAATGATTGTGAAATGACACAACAGAATATAGAAATCAGTGACTTCTGCACTGAAATAGCAAGTGGAGTTTAATCCAGACAAATGTGAGGTGATGCACTTTGAAGGATTAAATTTAGGTATGAATCATACTGTAAATGACAGAACTCTTAAGGACATTAACGTACAGATGGATCTGGGTGTTCAGGTCCACAACTCCCTAAAAATGTGCAACACTGGATATTATGGATTACTTGATTTGCCGTTAGGCTAGCTTTGAATACCAGATTTTCAAACAGATGGTGTAATTTGAACTCATGTTTTCAGAGCATTAGCCTAGGTTTCTGGATTATTGTCTAATGACACTACCGCTTTGCTACTACCTCCCCTATGTAACATAAAGCACACTGCATATTATTTAGAATAATAGATACTCGGGAGTGACTAAAGAGTGTAATCTCATGACAAATTGAAATTGTTTGAAAAGAATCTGTACTGGCTATTTGAATCATCTTTCAGCAATAAATATTAAACTAGTTGACCCCAGGGTATACGAGCTAAAGCAAGTAGACTTTGTCCTTGATGAACAGATCTGTTGGTTTTAACTTAATAAGTTTTAAGATCCTCAGTTCAGCCTGGCTATGGACAATGTGGATACCAGAATGTTGTCACAAGCTTCACCAAGTGTATTAAGTTATAAGTGTACATGCAGTACGTAACAAAGGCAGTGGAAATTTTCCATTCACTCTGGAACAGTGACTCGTGACTTCAAGCTAACTATGGCACTGTGTTTTGCTGTGCTATTTACTGTCTTTGTGCTCCTTTTCCTTGAACTTCAAGCTGCTGAAGGCTGGTGCTTATTCAACTTTTAGTGAGACGTGCATGGTGTTCCTGAGCTCTGATTGGTTTGGTCAGTCAGTTTCTCATTGGTTCAGTGGTGCATATCTGTTTCTCATTGATTTCTTGAGGAAGAAGGCCATTTACTGTCAACACTTTGTTATCTCCAGGCTGGTTCCTACGAAGTCACTTTTCCATGGAATCGTCTCGCTCCTAGTTTTCTGGTTTTCTACCTAGATAACGGTGTCTCAAGTATTTTTGGCATTTGCTTATTGGAGTTCATAGTGCCATGTAATGGCATATCTTTATTGTATTTTTAGACTTATCACCCAGTCCCTAATTGACACACATTTGCCCTGTGGAAATTCCATTTAAAATGGGACTTATCAGTATGTTTCTTGTGTGTGTTTCGCAATGACTGTAAACACTTGGAACAAATTTCAAAGTGTAACGTGGTACATGACAAGTCTTAGCCTGTAATCTCTGAATTAGGCTATTCTATACCTTACACAATGCAATAGAAATATAGATATAGAAATGTGTAGGAACTTACTTAAATTTGAAGTAGTAAGGATAGATGTACAAACTACGGCAGAAGCCAAAAGAACTATCTAGCTACAACTGAATTTGAAAACAAGTAACTATTCTTGAAAGTGCTTTGAAACATAGCACTGCACCAGCCCATAGTGATATTTTTATTTTCTGTCAAATAAGTATCTTTACAGTCCTTGATATTCTGCGCTGTTTATAATACGCAGAATATATGAAGTTACTTGATAAAGTATGTTAATCTTCTTAAATGCAAACTGCTCTAAGGAAGCTTGTGCATAGTTTAAAATTTTAACAGATGGAGATAGCTCCTGTTTTTCTGAGGTGACATGTGTAACAGATATTTCTTTATTATTCCTGTTTCTGCAGGAATCATGGTATGTTGTGGTGCTTTCAGCACTCCTCTCTGTTTATCCCTGTTCCTACGTTCCAACATTCCTTTCCAAGCTTGACCTGGCAGTTAACATTCCTCAGCCTTAACAGGTCCAGGAAACACACAAGTCAACATTGACCAAATGTTCCCATAGTTTAGTTACTTCACAACAAAGACACATCTCATGGAGTTGTAAGTACTTACATTACTTCCCACGCAAGTGTGAGGCCACGTGCGATCTTGCAGTCTTTGCAATTTTTTCCTTGCTATTTAGGGTCTCTCACCTCCCAATCAATCATAATTGATCCTTAAATCATACTCGCCAGTAACTATATCCCATCTATGTCCTGTTCTACTGACTAAGTACATGTCTCCAATACTGCCTCACTCAGGTGTAATAGTTCTGATTTCACTGAATCCCCTAAATCTCTGTGACCCCTTTTAATAGTCTAGTGGGCTCTAGTAACACTGGGAAAGCAGTAATGGGTCTTATCCAATCCACAGTCCCCTGCCTTTCCTGTCTTCAGCACTTCGCTATTTCAGACTCATATAAGTACGATTAGACAATTTCTGTTCTACTCGAATAACCTGCTTCAAAACCAGGATCTGTTCAGATCTGTCGAACAGCAAGCTTCCATTTGGAGAGAGGATTACTTGTCTCCCCTTTTCACAAAAATGTTCAGTGTGGTCTGACCTATTAAACAGAAAAAAAATTGGCTGTCCTGATTTCTCTGCAATTATTTTTTTATTTACCCATAGTCCTTTAACGCATGAAACTTCAGGTCACGTGGGTTCTTGGAGCCTGATGATGTTGTAATCAGCGATCCAACGAGCCCCTCTTTAAAAATTCTTCTCAGTTCACTTTTCTGTTAAAAGGGCAATGCACGAAACAAGTATAGGCTGCATGCAGCCATTTCAGGACCAAACTAGGACCAGACGGTGCCCTCCTGAACTTGCATTCACATGAATAAACACTGCAAGCTGCAGCTGGGGAAATTCATGCAATTTGAGATCCTGCCAGCATCAGTCTTAAATCAGTTTCTCACAGTTACCCAGGAGTGGCACAGGGTGTTTATCGCTGGTGTATGTGATCTGACGACCTGATTTTGTTCATAAAAACAAAACCTGATACAGAGCATTGTACGTTGTCTGAATGCCTCAAGTGTTTCAGATGCATTGGATTATTCTTTTGAAGTGGAGCCACTGTAGATACGTGAACTTTACAGCAGCATGCTGCTAACCTGCTCTTTTATTACTTTTTCCTCTGTATAACTTTTCAACTGAGAGTTGAGGCCAATCATGTCCTTGGCTTCTGCCAGTATCTGTACTCTGAATAATTTGCCCACTCTCAACTTTGGTCTAATATGATGACAGCCTGGTTTCCAGTGAGCACTTTTCAAAATGGTCCCAGTCAAAATCAAAGTTTTGTGTGTTGGAAACCAGGTTGATGATCCAGCGACCTTTCACATGGTATAGATCATGGATGAGCTGATGCTGAACAACAGGGCTGCTTGGCACAGTAACCTTAAGATGCACGAAACCTGTTTTTATTCTTTTATGGAATGTGAGTGTTACTAATCCCATTTGTCCTCAAGAGGATGGTGTCAAGCTACTGACTTGAACCAGCGTGGTCCATGAGTCATAGGTACGCCACAGGACGAGGGTTCCAGGATTTTGACTCTGACAGTGAAGGATCGCATCTAAAAGAAAATGTAAATAACTTGTAAACTTTGAGAAGTGTGCGACTTTCTACTAGAGAACTGGGAAATGACCGCAAAACTAAGTAATTGATTTGTGTTTGACTCTATGGAGGAAAATGAAAAAATCCATCAGAAATGCAAGGTAACTGAGGAACTGAAATAAATTAGTATTACTAAGGATATAGATGTTCAGCAGTTACCTGTAACAATTTATAGGAGAAGCAGCACCCTATAGGTGGTATTGTTGAACTATTAATCCAGAGATCCAGGTTTGAATCCCACATGTTGGAATTTGAATTCATTATAACAAAAAATCTTGAATTCAATTGTCGCACAAATCCATTGTTGATTGTCAGGAAAGGCCCATCTGGTTCACCAATGTCCTTTAGGGAAGGAAACTGCCATCCTTACCTGCTGTGGCCTGCATAGGACTCCGGGCCCACAGCAGTGTGGTTGACTTTTATTGCTCAGAGGGCTGTTTAGGGAAGGGCAATAAATGCTGTCCTAACCATGACTCCCTTATCCCATGAATGAATAAAAAAAAGCCTGGATTGAAGTTTGGTGAATCCCTTGGACTAGATAAGCTGCACCCCAGAGTGTTGAAGAAGATAGCCACAGGAATGGTGGATACATTGGTAACCATCTTTCAAAATTCTATAAATCTGGAAATATACTATAGATGAAGGGAGAGAGAACAGAGTTAGCTTGATGTGAGTAGTAAGGAAAATGCCAGAACCATTAGAAAATACATGGTAATTGGACACTTAACAAATAATGGTAGAATTGGCCAGTCAAAGGAGGAGGTTAAGAAATAAAATTAGAGCACAAGGGATTTGAGGAATACACTAGTATGGATTGAAAATTGGTTAATAAACAGGAAGTGGAGACTAGGAGTAAATGCATCACTTTCAAGTTCATTGGCAGTAATGTGTGGATCAGTGCTAGGATCACAGCTGTGGCAAGTTACGTGAATGATATGGATGTGGGGACCAATTGTAATATTTCCAAATAATCTAGTTTGGAACGTGAATTGTGAGGAAAGTGCAAAGAAGCTTCAGGTGGACTTGGACAGGCTGAGTGACTGGGTAAGGACATATGATGAAATATAATCTGAATAAGTGCGCAGTTATCCACTTTGGTGGGCAGTCAGAAAGGCAGGATATGAAATGTTGGGAGGGAGGAAATTTGTGTGGAGCTGGATGAAGTGGGCAAGGCCCAGTATTCATAAAGGAGAAGGACATGATGGATGCTGAGGCTAGGGCATGCTACTGTAAAATAGGTGTTTGGTGTTTGTAAAAAGCATTAAAGCAGACAAATCCCCAGGACCTGATGGGATCAATCCCAGAATGGTGATGGGGGAAATTGCTGGGGTATTGTACAAAATCTCTGTATCCTCTTTCGTCACAGGAGAGGTCTCAGAGGACTGGAGAATAGCTAGTGTTGTTCCTTTGTTTAAGAAGGGCAGTGGGGATAATCTGGAAAAGTACAGGCTGGTGAGCGTTATGTCGGTGACAGGAAAGTTATTGGAGAAGATTCTTAGGGATGGGCCTTACTCACATTTGGAAAAATACGGATTTGTTAGTGATAGACAACATGGTTTTGTGCCGCGAGGCCTTGCCTTTTGAGGAAGGGACAAAGATGATTAAGGGCAGAATGGTAGATGTTGCCTACATGGACTTTAGCAAGGCCTTTGCCAAGGTCCCTCATGGCAGGCGAATACCAAAGGTGAAACCTCATGGGATCTGCAATGAGCAGGTAAATGGATTCAGAACTGGCTTGGCCAGAGAAGACAAAGTACTAGCGGAAGGGTGTTTTTCTGATTTGGATATCTGTGACCAGTGGTCTGATTGGAAGTTTGTGGACAACACAGATTGGTGAAGCTGTAGATAGTGATGAGAATTGCCAGACGATACAGCAACACAGATAGGCTGGAGGCTTGAGTGGCGAAATGGCAGATAGAATGACAAATGCAAGGTGCTGCATATTGAAGGTCTAACGCAGGAAAGAAGTATACGTTAATGGCAGAACCCTCAGAAGCATTAATATACAGAGGGGTCCAGGCATACAAGTCAACAGTTCTCTCAAAGCAGCAACACAAGTGAACAAGGTGATGAAGAAAGCATACGACATGCTTGCCTTGATCTGTTGTGCCATAGAGTATAAAAATTGTCAAGCTACATTACTGCTGTATAACTTTAGCTGGCCACATTTGGAATTTCGTGTAGTCCTGGTTGCCACACTACCAAAGGATGTGGAGGTTTTACAAGAAGATGTTTTATCAGGATGTTGTCTGATTTGGAGAGTATTAGCAATGCGGAATGATTAAAAGTTTACAAAATTGAGGTATGGATAGAATACAAGGTCAGAGTCTTTTTCCCAGAGTAGAAATGTCAATTACTAGGAGGATACGTGCTTAAGATAAAAAGGGGAAATTTACAAGGAGACGTGAGAGACGTTTTTTTTTAAAGAGTGGTAAGTACCTGGAAGCGTCGCCAGAGAAGGCGGTAGAAGCTGATACAATAGCAAAATTTACAAGTCATATTGATATATACATGAATAGGTATGGAACAGAGGAGCATGCACCATGTCTAGGCAAAATGTTTTTAGTTTAGAAAGGAGTCACGTGCTGCGCGGACTTGGTGGGCCAAAGGGCCTGTTCCTGTGCTGTGCCACTTGGTTCTTTGTCTTGGTGTCCGATGGAACCTGGATGTCCCTGTTTTAAAAAGTCACTAAAAGCTTAAGTGCAGGTGCAACAATCAATAAGGGAGGCAAATGACATGTTGACCTTCGCAAGGGGTTTTGAATAGATGTATAATGATTTCTTGCTGTTATTGTATCGAACCATGGTGAAACTGCAGCTAGATTATCCTACACAGTTTTGATCTCTATCTTGGGTGGGATATACTTGCCAAAGAGGAAGTGCAATGGAAATTCACTAGAATAATCCTTGGGATGGCAGGATTATCTTGTAGGGAGAAATTGAGAAAAGTAGATATGTATTCTATAGAGCTTCAAAGAGTGAGTGGTGGTCTTATTAAGCATGTAAAGTTCTTAAAGCATGACAGGGTGGATGTTGATAGGAAGTTTCTCTGTGATGGGAGTCTTGAACCAGGGACTCTACCTCAGAATTAGGGTTAGACCATTGAAGACTGAGAAGAGGAGAAATTCCTTCATTAAGCTGATGAATCTTTGGAATTCTTCACCCCTAAAGGCACTGGAAGATCAATCATTGAGCATGTTCAAGACAGAAATGGATATATTTCTGGAAACTAATGATATCAAGGATACAGAGATAATGTGGGAAAATGCATTGAAGTAAATGATCTGCCATGATCTAATTGAATAGAGGAGCAGGCTTGACAGGCTGAATGGACTATCCAAGTTCCTGTGTTCCTTTTTAATTGTTTTGAGAGGAATAGTCAGCCAGTGTTTTCACATAATTAAAATTATAAATTAATAATTTTCTAGAATCTGTTTTGAGATCAATACTTAAATTGGCGGAAGCAAAGCAAAATTATACAATTAAACAAAACACTACTTCAGCAGTAAAATGCTGCACAGTTCAGTTTCTTAACTACGAATGAAGATGTTTGATACCCTGTCAGGAAGAGAGCAGTGTTATTCTTTTATCTAATTAGGCACATTTTACTCTCCTGAGTCAAAGTACGTTGCTGTAGGCTTGCTTGGCATGCAATGTTGTTATTATAGTCTTAAGCCTATGTGAGGTGGAACATTCTGTACTTATTCAGGTTTGGACCTCTAACCACATTCCAAGGTTAATGAGGTTTCATGTGGTGTCTAACCCATCCTGTGTTGTTTGAGTGGAACCTTTAGTGCCTTCCAAATGCATACAAAAAAATTGGCAATGCCATTGTCTAACCTCAAGTTCTCCTGTTTTAAATCTGCTTATAGATTGTCCACAGCGCCAAACGTATGTGGAATTTTCTCCGGCTGTATGTCAGAGTTCAGTTTTATTTATTCCTGTCATATACTTTACAGCATCAGAATACCCTGATGTAATTTTTTTAAAGGAGTATGTGATGGAAAGGATCTACTCTGACAAGACCACAGGATGTTCGAAAGTACCATGATAAGACCACAGGATTTAGGAGCAGAAGTAGGCTATTCAGCCCATTGAGTCTGTTCTGCTATTTAATTAGATCATGGCTGATCTGATAATTCTCAACTCCGTTTTCTTGCCTTTTCCCTGTAATTGTTGATTCCCTTGCTGATGTGTAAAAAGTAATCTGTCTATTTCAGCCTTGAATGTATTTAACCACCCAGCCCATATACCCTCCTGTGGTAAGGAATTCCATAGATGCACTACATTTCGGGGGGGAGAGAAAAAGTCTCTTAATCTCTGTTTAAAATGTGCAACCCATTATTTTGAGATGAGGCGCTCTGGTCCTGGATGTTCCCAGAAGGGGAAACAACCTTGCCGTATCTACTCTCTCAAGTCCCAAAGAATCTTGTATGTTTCTTGCCTGGAATGGAGGGAAGATCTTACGAGGAAAGGTTGAGAGAGCTAGGGCTTTTCTCTTTACACTGATGAAGGATGAACTGTGACTTGATAGAGGTGTACAACATGATCAGAGGTATAGATAGAATGGATAGCCAGGCACTTTTTCCTAGGGTGGAGGTAGCTCTTATGAGGTGGCTTAGTTTTAAAGTGAGTAGAGGTGAATATCAGAGACGTCAGAGGTAGGTTCTTTACTCAGAGTTGTAGGGGCATGGAATGCTTTGCTGGACAGGTTAGTGGAGTTGGCCTCGTTAGGGTCATTTAAGCTGCTATTAGATAGGCATTTGAATGATAGTATAAGGTCGGGATGGACGTTAGATTGACCCTTGGTTTAGGGTAGAAGTTTGGCACAACATCGTGGGCCAAAGGGCCTATACTGTGCTGTACAGTTCACTAAGTTAGCCTGTCATTCTTCTGTGCCGATTCCGGGCTCACCTACTTAATCTCTCCTCATAAGACAAGCCCCAGGTCTAACCTCGCAAACTTTCTCTGAACCGATGCCAGTATATCTTGTATCTGATAAGAGGCCCAAAACTGTTTGCAGTATTCCAGCTATGGTCTGACTGAGGCCTTGCATAATTTTAGCAAGGCTTCCCTATTTTTATACTGTTTTCCCATTCCAATAAAGGCTAACATTCCATTTGTTTTCCCTAATGCCTGCTGAACTTGGCTGCTAGCATTTTGTGATTTATGATTTATTACAGCTGTAAAGTACTTTTCAAGCCTAACCAGAGTAAGAGACATGGCAGATAATTTGTGCACACAAGATCCCACTGACAGTAACAGTGTGATAAAGAACAGGCACTTGTATTTTAGTGTTGTCAATTGATGAATAGACATTGTCAGCACACCAGGGAGCACTCCCTATTGTTTAAGTAATGAGAAGTGTTCTTTTATGCCCATCTAAAAGGGCAATATCTCATCCAAGAGACAGCGCCTTTAACAATGCAGCACTCCTTCAGTAATGCCTAGATTTTGTGCTCAACCTCCTAGAGTAGGACTTAAACGTACAATCATCTGATTCAGAATGAAGAATGTGACCAAATGTGTCACAGTTGACACTGTACAGAGTAAAATAATCTTCCTAAAGTAAATACGTTGTATGTATTAAACAGCATTCATGTGCTCAGGGCATCTTAAAAGTGCGTAAAACCAACAAGCTATTTATGCAACAACCAAGCCAAGTAAGAAAATAATTAAATATATACCGATAATTTGTTCTTTATTGCTGGTGTTATCTCTATCAATCAAATCTGATGTCAGTTTGAGAGTGCAGAACTTAGTTTAATGTCCATTTATTTTCACAGCTGCCATATAGAACTTAGGGAAAGTCTGATTTTGTTTTGCTAGGGTACGAGCTGCTCAGACGGAGTTGGGACAGCAGATCTTGGCAGATTTTGAAGAAGCATTTCCATCTCAGGGGTCAAAGGTGAGAATGCCTTGCTAACGTTTAGTGGCTTCAAACTACCCCTATTTATTTGATTACTGTTTGAACATCCATCTCCATTTTCTGTCAGTGTGACTTTCTGTACATTGTGCTGTCAAATTCTTGATATTAGTAGAGAAAATGAATTGTTGATGTTGTCCCAGATCCTTGTCCAATGTAAATAGACAAGGAAAAAAATTGCATATGAAACAAAGTGGGAAAGTGCAGTGACTTTTCATCCAGCCCCTTAGCCTCTGAAAATAGATCAGCATAAGATGAGGATCCCTGCACAGTTCAGAAAAGTCTCATCGAAATTGCAGATCAGCCTTTCCTATTTTGAAGCGCTGACCACTTTCAGTATATTTCTAGTATTCCTTGCCTGTTACAATCAGTTATTGTCAACATAACAAAGAAGGCAGCAGTGAATTTCAAATCAAAACGTGTCCTGGTCACCACAATGAGGAAAACAAATATTTACAAATGCACACCTTAGTTTCTGTTTGGATGTTCTGTGCCAAGATTGTATAATGTTATTTCACCTGTCCAGTTTACTTAGCTCTGTTTTTATGTGGAACTATGAAGTGGGAAGCCAGGTTATTTTTCTACTTAGAAAGAGGGAATAAAAATGTTGGTAGGGGAACCTGTAAGCATATCTCAGATACTAGACTAGTGCCATGGGGAGTCAAAGTTGAAGGGAAGATAAAACTAAGGATTTGAGAGATTTTGTTTCCAGTTTTGCATTAAAATTGTATTCCTGAATTAAGGGTCAATTGAGTTTCAACTTTGAATTTAAAGTTTTCGGCATAACCACAATTTGGGAAGACTGAAGTCATAAATGTTAACAAAAATGTATTTTATGAATCATGTCTGTGTATGTTGAGCAATTTCAGTATTAAATGAAAACTGGCTTACTGTCACATTGAGCTGCTGTCATATTAAATCATAAGTTTGTAACTGTGATCCAACAACACGAGTAAAAAGGCTTAGTTTCAACAATAGAGAATATATCTCATAAGCATTGGGTTATGATACTCTCTCCTGAAGTACAATAGACCCATAACTGATGTGTAAAACTTAAAAGAAAACGTCTATTGTATTTATTGGACACACGTAATTTTTGGTGACTTTTCCTTTTCATTTTTGCAGAGGCCAGCGGGTCCCAGTAATGTTCTACGTGATGCCTGCCTTGTTGCCAATGTGCTGGATCCCAAAATTAAACAGGAAATCATTAAAAAGTTTACAAAGCAACATCTTTCAGAGTACCTTGTTCTGTTCCAAGAAAACCAAGATGTAAGCATGAAGCTGAATGAATACTTTAGCTTGCAGTAATTTTTAGCAGGCTCAGAAGGGCAATCTTTGTTCTGCAGTTGGCATTTGGAACCATTGTAGTTTTTTTGCAGGAATGAAATTAGGAGTCCTAATTGATGAACTCGAATTTGCACTTTGGAAAAGTTAGTTTTAAGATTTCTGCTCTTGCAGAATTATTCAGTGTTTGGTTTCAGTAACTAAACCATTGAAAAATGTAGTGACCATGGTTGCCGTTCCTGATCACTATTCAGTGACTCCTGTGGGTAAGCTCCTTCTGTGGGCTGTGCTGGGACTGGCCTCAGATGTGGCGCTCTCCATGATCTTAATGTTATGTTTCTATTTGGTGTGAAGAATGCTAGTAGATCGCGAGACTGAGATTCTGGTGCTTCCAGGAGAGTTGAAAGGACAAAATTAAATTGTTATTCTAGAAATATGAGAATATATATCTTGTTATGGTAATATAAGATTATGAAAGAAAAGCAAATTGGAAGGTAAAGCTTACATGACCTTGTTAGTATTACAGGAAAGATCTTGTTATGAATTTGTGAACCACTTGACAACCCTGCATTCCTGGACCCATACAAGTTGACTGATTCATAACTGTGTTGGGTCAAAGGCCATGAAATAGACTAAACAGTAATTGGATCATCTATTTATATTTGCTTTAATGGCTTTGTCCCTTGTGTCCTTAATTGTAGTTAACCTTTTGTTGCCATTCTGTTAGCGAGTTTCGGTTAAAGCAAGGAACAAACAAATTAGTTTGATGCTCAGTCTTCTACATATAGTGCATTTCATATATTGTACCTGTAAGTCTTATGGTCTGTTTTGGTGTTGCATGGGATTCATCAGGTTCTGAGTCTTATACAACCCAAGAGTATGCATGCAGTATTTGCTAAGGCTGGATGATGAGAAGACTTAATGAATCAAACTGTTTTACTTTGTGGCTGTGAGAAATTTGCGAATAGGAAACTGACAAACAGCTGCTGAGGTTATGCATTTGGGTCACAAAGGGAAAACTGCATTGTGTTCTGAGCCTTGTATGTTAATACTATGTTTAGGTGGCATGGTTGGATAAGATAGATCGACGCTATGCATGGATTAAACGCCAACTGGTAGATTATGAAGAGAAATATGGCCGGATGTTCCCACAGGAATGGTGCATGAGTGAACGGATCACTGTGGAATTTTGCCATGTCACCAGGTATAAAGCAGATATGTGTTGATAATTGTTTATCCTCTATTTTTTATCAGATTGCTATGAATTCCTCGTGTGCTTCCAAAAGCAGTGAAGGGCATGGCTTCCCTAATATACAGGTTTTACTAGACAGCCAGTTCTTATTTAAAAACATCCTTTATCAGCTTCCCCCACTACTAGATGATTATGACCATTCTCTCTTCAGCTAGTAGGATGAGACAGTCTGATCACCTTGTAGCCACTGGTGAGGCCACACCATAACTAATTCACAGGAACTGTGTGAATTCAATCTTTCCTGTTGTACGAGATCCACACTGGAGCAAAATGTCATCAGCATGTTTTCCCTAGTTGCCTGGCTGAGGACTGAAAATGTTGTCATTTATGGTGACTAGATGCAATAGCACCTGAAACTAAGACCCTACTTCAGAAGCTGCCAAATAGAAAATGCTAAATATAATGTGAGAAACATTTTGATTTTTGCCCAAGTTTGTTAAGTTAATTCTTCTCCTTTTGAATATGTTGAAGGGGTTGAAAGGTTGCCAGAGTTTGGGTTAGGGTATCAGGTTTTTATGGGAATGTGGGTTTGAGATTACACTCAGATCTGCCATGATCCCATTGAATGGTGGATCAGGCTGAATGGCTTGCTCTTGTCCTTTGTGTGTTTGTGCGTTTTAATGCTCAAAACGTGAGAATGGGAATGTTGCCTAAAGACACGTTTTCCCCACTGTTTTAGGATTGAGCTGGCTAAAATAATGCGCACAAGAGCCAAGGAAATTGAAGTGAAGTTGCTGCTGTTTGCAATTCAAAGAACAACAAATTTCGAGGGGCTGTTGGCCAAGCGGTTCTCGGGCAGCACACTGACGGATGGGATTGTGGTAAGAAGTTATGGGAAAAGAGATTAGTCTCCAAGTTAAAGCTTCCTTTACCCTGTTTAATTGGTGGATCACTGATAACATCATCACCAAGTCTTTAGACACAACAAAGTCCCCCATGACAGAGTTTACTCTGTCTCTGCTAACAGCTTGCTTAGTGCCCTTATTTAAATTTTATTTCAAATACCTGTTGAAATCCATCAGTCACCTTTTTTTATAGTTTGTCAGTTCCTTATTTTATCTGTTGGTCTGACCATAAAAATTTCTCATAAGACATAGAAGCAGAAGTAGATCATTCGCTCAATCAAGTTTGTTCTGCTATTCAATGAGATGCAAAGACCATAGTGTGAGAGAAATTCTTCTCATGTTTGTCTGAAATGGGTGACCTCTCATTTTTAAACAATCCTCGTTGGTTCTGGATTTTCCCATAAGAAAGCAAATCCTTTCCACATTTATCCTGTCAAAACTGCTCAGGATCTTGTATGTTTTAATCATTTTGCCTCTTGCTCTTTTAAACTTTAGTTGATACAAGCCTAACATATCCAACTTTTACTCGTTATACAACCTGCCCATTCCAGGTAATAGTCCAGCAAACCTTCTGTGAACTATGTGCAAGATATTTACATCCCTCCTTAAATAAGGAGACCAAAACTGTGCACAGTACTTCAGGTGTGGTCACATCAATGCCCTTTAACTGAAAAGGAATCTCTCTACTTTTGCAATAAACAATAACATTAGCGTTCTTAGTTTCTAGCTGTATCTGAGTATTCATCTTTCGTGATTCATTTAGCAGACACTTAAATCCCTCTACACCTCAGAGCTTTGCAATCGCTTGCCATTTAAATATTATACTTTTTAAAAATTCTTTCTGTCAAAATGGATTTCACATTTTCCCATGTTATAGTCCATTTGACAGATTTTTGCCCACTACACCCATCTATATCCTTTGGTAGCTTCCTTGTGTGCTCTTCATAATGTACTATCCTACTTACATTTGTGTCATCAGCAAATTTAGCAACCATAACTTTGGTCCCTTTGTCCAAATCACTTAAACAACCAGAAGGAAGTTGGGATCACCGGCCTGATCACTGTGGCACATTGCTTTTGCTTCTTACTGATCAAAAAATGACCCAGTTATGTCTACTATGTTTCCTGGTTAGCTAGCCAAATTTTTATCCATACCAATGTGTTACTCCCTACACAATGAGCTTTTATTCTCACATAATCCTTTGAGGTAGCACCTCTGATTATCTAAGTACATCGTATCCACTGATTTTGCCCTTATTCCACAGATTTTCATTTTTCTTTTTGAAAACTTCAATAAATTGGTTAAATGTGAATTCTCATTTGCAATCATGTTGCCTCCACCTGATTGCTTTGAATTTTTTTTCTAGAGCTCTAAAGTCTTTAATAATAGCTTTTAACATCTTTCCTCTGAGTTGTTGAGCTATCTGAACTGTTTTTTTTGTCTTCCCTCCTTTTTTTGAATGAAGGAATTATATTCACTATTTTCAAATCGGTACGTACACTAAATACAGGGAAGTTTTTAAAACTAAAGCCAATACATTCACTATTTCATATGCCTCCTTATTTTAAATTCCTCAAATGATGTGCATCAGGATCTGGGAATTTGTCAGCCCACAGCTCCAACCATTTGCTTAGTGCCCACTTCCTTGATTTGTAATTCCGTGTGTTTCTCTCTCCTTTCCATTTTCTAATTTAGTTAGTTCTGGGAAATTATTTGTATGCTCAATAACTAAGACCAACGTAAAACGCATGTTTATTTCATCTGCCAAGTGTTTTCTTTTTCCCAATAGTAATTCCCTAGACTTGCTTTCTGTTGGACCACTGTTCACTTTGTAAACTATTTTCTTCTTTAAATATCTGTTGAAAATCTCTGTGATTTTATATTTCTAATTTCATTTTTCTCATACAGTGCTATCAGTTTATCTGTTTAGTTTTGAAAGCTTCATGCTTTCACATACAGAGGCTTCAGTTTAATCTTTTAATTGTTATTTTGTAACCTCTAACATTGTCTGTTGATTTGCTCTTAGATTTGTAATCAGTATCCGTTGTCGTCATGGTCTGTTTATTGTTGCCCAATCATTGTTGCCTTGTCTATACTGTTTGATTTGATCTTGCCAGATTAGATCCTTGGACCCAAGTATTTAGTTTAAAACTGTCTGTACTTCCCTAGTTCGGCAGTTCACTAGGACACAGCCCCAGCGTGGTTCAGGTGTAGATTGACCCAACATTAGAGCTGGTGCTACCAGGCAGCAGTGCTAACGCCAGTGTCATGTGCTGCCTAGTTAATTAGTTTCTTTAATTAACTGGCTTCAGATACTCTCCATGGAGAACTTGTAAAGCGCTGCTTAAACCTGAATGAGATATAGAATTTAAAGCGTAAATTGCATTTGAACAAAGCATATAAACAATAGGATTAAATAAGTTTTTTGCAATGTGTTTACGATCCCCCTTAATTATCCAACTCGCAGTACACTATTCAAAGTTGTATTAAGGTGGGAGGAGAGAGGACTTTGAAATCCAAAAGTTTATTTATGTGTAATTGGTACATTAACACATTTGCTTCTGTCTTTCCATTTGCCCTATCACCATGTACATTTGAATCTGTCTCTCTGGATATCACAAGTGAGAAAAAAGTGCATCCATACTTATGAGATTGTTTTCTCGCAGCAAAAGAAGCTGCAGCTGGCATTGCAAAGGCTGTTCAGCATAAATACAGCATTGAAAGTTATTTTGTCTGCAGCAAAACTCCTTTGTTGGTCTCCCGGAAGTGCACTGCAACAAATGAATGTTCCAGACTGACCAATTTGAAGTTTTTTTTTAATCTGTGTAGGCAGCTTTGAATTGTTAGCAGAGTAGCCAAGAAAAATGTCTATGGTCGTCTTCAAAATTTCTATGTTAGCGTCTGGTTTAAGTTTATTTATGTACAAGAAACTTGCATTGCATTTTCAGCAGACAGTGTTAGTAAATGGTAATGGTCCTTGACAGCCAGACCTCTGAACTCTTTCCGCATTCTTTGTGGACTAATTACTTTCCTTGTGCCCACATGCCTGTCAGCAGGGACTGGCCTTTTTCATCCCCTGAGGCTGGTGTCTGGAAATTTGTTGAGCTTCAGTTGAGAAAAATGAGCCGAACCTGCTGATGGGTTAAGCTAAGATGCTATGCTCAACATGCCACTGTTCTCTCTGAGTCACTGTCTGCTGGTGTTGTGGGCCCTCCTGTGAAATGCCGAAGGCAAAACCATGAGTAACAATCTAATGGTAGATTTACAAACTGATATTTTCCATCAATTTGAAAGACTTCATGATTTGTTGATGTTAATAAGTTTGGATGCTTTTATTGTTGAACGTAGCTATTATTTCCAACTTTTTTATGTCAAGGCTTCTTAAGACAGTTACGATGATGGGTCATTGATCTAAAATGCTAAATCTCTTCCTACCTCCATAGTTGCTACCTGACCTGCTTAGTGTTGGCAGAATTTTGTTTTTGTTCTTTAGAGTAAATTATTATCCTTTTATTTTGACTTGCAGTTAAATGATTTTTATTCGCATATCTTTTCAGCTCTTCCAGTAATAATCGTATTACAAATCTGGACAAGAATACTCCTTGTCCTAATTAATATGCTATGCCTTTGAGTGTAATTTGAGTTTATGTAGTTCCAGAGTATGTGTCTCCTTTTTTTAAGTCATTGGTACTAAACCTGATTATAAAAAAAAAACTACCCAAAAAACTGAAAGAGGTGCAAATGCTGTAAAGTGCTGAGAAAAGGGGCACCAGACCTGAAACGTTAACTCTGATTCTTCTTCACAGATGCTGCAAGACCCGCTGATTTTTTTCCAGCAATTTGTCTTTGTTCCAGATTTAACACATCCGCAGTTCTTTCAATTTTTATTTTGTCTCCAGACCATTTGATTTCTGCAAACTTTGACACACAGCCTAATTGTTGGCTGTATGTTAATTTCTGGTACAACGCTGTTGGGTGTCAGGAAATCGTTGACAAATCTCAACATTTGCTAGGATTTACTGATAGGAACCATGATATAGAATGCTTCAGAAATTCATTTAAAGCTTTTGTAGAAAAGGAAGAAGGAAATGCATTTACATATCATCTTTCACTACCTTTGCGTACCCCAAATGCTTTGCAGCCAGTGCAGTAGTTTTTCGAGTACCATCTTTGTTATAATGTGTGTATACAGGAAGAATATCCTCTTTATTGTTAGTCATTTTTAAAAAATTGCCCTCCTTACAGTATCCACCTCTGCTGTTTTCCTGTTCCCCCATTTCCTTCAAAGTAAAACAAGGATGTGGATTTTTCCAGTCAGCCCCGACCTGCTCCTTACCAAACCATCAATAGGGGCCATGACTTTTTCACCAAGATTATAAACTCCACCATCTTCTATTCTCCAAGGTCAAATGTGCTGCTGATAGTATTGGGCACTTTGTGATGGAGATGAAGACTGTCTCTTTTTACCTGGCGGTCTGGCTACAAATGGATGAAATTAGCTTCTTTACGTTTGAGATTGAGCACCGAAACTTGGTTCATTCAAGGATTTTGATGGAGGAAGGTTCTCTAGGGCTGTTGGTGGCATCTGAGACTAATTTGTGTTTTAAGTATTGACTAAGTGCTGCTTGAGATTCTTAAAGCCATTGGGACTGCATGAATTTTTCATGAATTCCAAATCTAGATTTAGGCCCCTAAATATGATTTAATTGATGTTAATGTTAAATGTGCACATTATATTCACACATATATGATACCATAAGCAATGATTTATAAAAGTAACTTAACTATCCTTTTGCACATTTTAGAGCATAGGTACAGAAAGCATTGCACTGGTAACATTGGATTTCTTTTCCAATGCCCTGCACAACATTGTGGAGGAATGAAGTTATATCGACTGTGAGACATGGGAAACTGGTTTGAAATGTTTAACCTCTTAAATGTTATGTCCTGCCTGGTCAAATTACGGCCACTTTGGCATCAATGCAGAATGAGAACTGCAAAATTTCAGCTTCTGAATGCATAGAAACTCAACATTCAAGAGTCAATTATTAGATTTGTAAAAGTGAGGGAATAGGTTTCTGCAACAATTGTGGCTTTTACGTAAGTTGTGGCAAGTCCACAATTTCCTATCATAAATGCAAATAAATAAATATTTTGTTTTAATTTTCTTTATAAAAACATATTAGTTTGCCATCTGGTTTAACAGAAGCGAATTAGAATGCTAATGTATAGCTGGCCACATCATCAAAACTAACATTGCTGTTTTTTATGGATCTACAGTGCTGTATGAGTGGAAGTACTGGACCACCTGGAATGTTTGCAGCAGGTTTAACACAATGTATTTTGTGTATATATATCGTATTATAATTAAAACCAGAAATAAAGTTTGAATTGAAGTATATGTCAAAATAGTATGAAAACTGGTGCATTGTTTCATTGGTTTTCTTGCGCTGGACAGACTGTTATAGCATTCCCTATTTACACATAAAAGTGTGACCATTTTTATGCAAAATTTACTTTATTTTAAGATTTCACTAATTGGAGATCTTTTGATAAGCATTGTGTGGCCCTGTCTGTACTTGTTATTGCTTCCAGACAAGTAGTTAACTTCCTTTTAACTATAAGGATTACATTTTTGGACAAAGTCATCTGAGGTTTTGTGTCAGAGTGTAAAACCTATGTATGTGACCACATTTTGATGTGCCTCAAATTAAGCAAGTAGTTTGTAGCAGTTCCAGTGATATTGGATTGCATCTATAATTTTTAGCATGTATCTAAATTAAGTTTTGAACATAATGTACGTTGCCAGAGACTAACAATTTTATTTTGCAGGCCTGCGTATTTTTATGGTTTAATGAAACATCTGTATATGATGATCTGTGAAAATAATAATGCTTTTAAAATGCAAATTATTCGCAATACTAAAAAAAACTTGGAGTAATGTTTCATTATCTACCCAAACAAGTTCTGAGAAAGTCCTGTGAAAACGGAACATTTTGTTAAAGTGACTTGCATGTTATTAGAATTAAATACTGCAGGGAGATGAGAAAGGGTCATAAAAATATATGAACCATCACTGCTACTTTGTTTCTGACCTAAATGTTCCTCGAATTGCCAGCTGCACGCTACATAACTTTGTGATGACCTGTTTTTAGGCCAGCACGTAAACTTCAGGATATTCTACGTAATTTCAGTTAACAAGTAATATTGTGACATTTGTATTAATACCTTGCACTATGCACCTTTAAGCTCTGTGTATGGATATTAAAATGGTCACTGAAGTTTTTTTCATTACTCCAATTTCTTCAGAAATATGTCCAGCGATGTGTGGTGTGCATGTATTTGCCTGTGCACTACTGCATTGGCATATGCAGCAAGTGAATTATTGCTTTGTCATGCTAATTGGTGTTTAGAGCAAGGCACATATATCATTTTAAAATGCTTGATTTAAGAGTTCATGCAATTTCCTTAAATTCATAATATTGGTTAATGAATATAGTTAAATATGCTTTATTTATCTTTTGTTTTAATTAAGAAACTTACAGGCAAAAGATCAAAATTCATAGTGTGGTGTGTCATTGAATCTGGAAAATGTCAGGGAATCTGGGAAATGTCATGAGGTGAAGATTAAGAAGCATTGTGGTTGAATTTTAAAAATATTTGATTGCCAGATGAAAGGAAGATTGAGAGGAGTAAGAGCAGAGACTGAGGGTGACCAGGTAGAGGTCTTTAGATATAACAAAGAAGTTTAATGGGTTAGATTGAGGGAAGCCGTTTCTATTTGCAGACAAAATCAGAATTAAAGCTCATAAACATAAGGTAGTCAGAAATAAATCAGTTAGGGAATTCAGAACAAACCCCTTTACCCAGAAATGGTTAGAATGTGGAACTTGCTACCATGAGGAGTTGTTAATACAACTAGCATAAGTACATTCAAGGGAAACTTAGAAAAGCACATGAGGGAGAAAAACAAAGAAGGACACGTTGATGCGGTTAAATGAAGAAGGGTGTTAGGAGGCTCATGTGGAGCATAAACGTTGACATGGAACAATTTCTGTGCAGTCAGTACTGAAAATGAGTTTCTCAGCTTTAAACTCCTAAGAATGAGTGATTTAGAATATTAAGAGTGCAGTGCCTCTTAATTTGAACACTGAGACTTGGCTGTATTGCTTTTGTAAAATGTGATTGACAATGAAACAGATTCATTAACCTTTTATTTTAAAGTTTTTTTGTACTGGACTGTGACTAGGATTGCCTTATTATAAAATGCAGCTTAATTAGTACATCTCCCCTTCCTCCACTGCATCCCTAAACCAGCCCAGTTCATCCCCTCCCCCCACTGCACCACACAACCAGCCCAGCTCTTCCCCCCCACCCACTGCATCCCAAAACCAGTCCAACCTGTCTCTGCCTCCCTAACCGGTTCTTCCTCTCACCCATCCCTTCCTCCCACCCCCAGCCGCACCCCCAGCTACCTACTAACCTCATCCCACCTCCTTGACCTGTCCGTCTTCCCTGGACTGACCTATCCCCTCCCTACCTCCCCACCTACACCCTCTCCACCTATCTTCTTTGCTCTCCATCTTCGGTCCGCCTCCCCCTCTCTCCCTATTTATTCCAGTTCCCTCCCCCCATCCCCCTCTCTGATGAAGGGTCTAGGCCCGAAACGTCAGCTTTTGTGCTCCTGGGATGCTGCTTGGCCTGCTGTGTTCATCCAGCCTCACATTTTATTATCTTGGAGTCTCCAGCATCTGCAGTTCCCATTATCTCTGATACTTAATTAGTACCACCTTTTCTCCTTGGAGTGCCAGATTTCAAATTAACATTGCATTCAATATTAAATGTGCATAACTTTGACCACTTGCTTTGAGGTTTAGTTTTAATAGATAATTGGCCACTGTCTTGGATATGGAGGTTAATGTTGCCAACAGTATTGCAGGTACATTTTGAATTTTGACACAACACCTCTTTTGCCTAATTTTAATTAGAAATAATAAGGGCAATAATTAACCCAACTTCTGCTTTCATTTAGACATGTTACATGTTGATATTCCTAATGTGAAATATTCATTCTTCCACTGTCTCATTAGCATGTTTTAGGAGTCAGTGTTTAAAAACTGGGGAAGCAGATTTTGTTGAAGTGGAGCGGTTTTGGAAGCTATGTAGGAGTTGGTATATTCCTCAAAGATGTTTGCTTTCATCAATGCTAGAGACCATAAAATATAAAAGCAATAGTCATTTGGCCCATCTGTTCTGCTCTGGCACTCAATGAGGTTGTGGCTGATCTGATAATCCTCAACTCCACTTTTCAGCCTTATCGATATAACCTTTGATTGCCTTACTGATCAAAAATCTCTCTTCATCTTGAATATACTTAAAGACACAGCCTATGCAGGACTCTGTGTGAAGAACTCCACAGATTCATTACCTTTATGTTAATTTATCCTCTGCTCGGTTTTGAAAGGGTGACCTTTTTACTCTGAGATTATGCCCTCTGATCCTAGACTTTCCCACAAGGGAAAACAACCTATTAGCGTTTATTCTCTCCAAACCCCTAAGCAACTTTTATGTTTCAGTGAGGTTACTTTTTCTAACTCCACTGAATATAGATCCAAACAACCCAACCTGACCTCATGAAAATCCTTCCCTATCTGGAATCAACTTGATGAATCTTCTCTAGCTTGCACCCAGTGCCAGTATATTTTCCTTTAGTTAAGGAGACCAAAACTGTTCACAGTATTCCAGGTGCAGTCTAACTAATGTCTTGTACAGTTTTAGCAAGACTTCCCTATTTTTATACTCCATTCCCTTTGAGATTCAAAGAAAGCCATTCTATTTGCCTTCCCTGTTGCCTGTATGGTAGCCTTTTGTGATTTATGCCATTTAATATGGCATTCCCCACTTCGAATTTTAAAAAAATCACAATGTCTCCTTCCTTTTTTACAGTTGTGACAATTCAAATAAGGAAACCAGGCATTTCCAGTAAAGCCCTCCTAGCTGGAAGCATCTTGCTAAGTGATATCTCAAGGTCATCGTTGCAGTAGAGGCTAGCATTCTACTCAGTATCTGGATGTTCATTGCGTATCAAATAATAGCAACTTAAAATATTTTGTGCTGATTAGGCTTTCAAGTAAAATTTCAGCTTCTTTTCCACTTATCATTTTTCTGAATGGACCTCTCATTTATTAAAGTTGATCTTTCTCTGTTTCTCTGATGCTGTAACACTCTATTCTGTTCTGTTACCCTGGCATACTTACGTAAAGTATGATTTGCCTGGATAGCACATAAAACAGTACTTTTCACTATATCTCAGTGCATGTGACAATAATAAATCAAATCAAATCAAAAGCAGATCTAGAGAGTATGCTCAGTTCTAGTAACTTGTTCTTTACAAGTAAGCAGCATTGTTAGAGTATAATTGTGAATTTACATTAAACGTGTTGGTTCTTATACAGTGACAGTGTCCCTATCTCTCAGCTAGGAGGCCTGGGTCAAGTTCTACTTGCTCCAGAGATTTGTGACAAGTCAATTTTGAAATATCTAGACAGATGTTTTCTACTGCTTTTTTTTCTGCTGTAGAAGAGGACTTTTTGTTCTGTCACATGGGCAGATGTTGACATTGAGGTTTCTGTTTTATTGAGAAACTGCAAGTTGTATAAAATTATAGTTCAATTGATAAGAGAGAGAATTTGTGCTTTCATAGCATCTTTCACAGTCTCTCATTGTTCCAAGGCGCTTTACAGCCAAAGGAATGAAACAAATGTCTGAATTTGTAAAGTAACTTAAGCATTGAAGGGATCATGGAGGGATGGTGTAGATCAACTGTAGTAAAAGACGAGCAACAAAAGTGGATCTTTGTGTGTGATCGTTCATATACCATGTCTGTAAGTAAAACTTGGCTTTTTAATAATTGCTGTGTGTATGTATTTATATCTGTGGTTGAAAAATGCTTCTTTTCCCTTCCTCCTTACAAAGTATTTTTCGCATCGATGAGATTTTTAAATATTAACTAAGTGCCCTCCATTCCCTTTGATAGAAAAAGACTGAAGCAGCACCACCATCTACAAATCCATTCCTGGAAGATGAAACTGGAGTTGAGTGTGACTCTGAGAAAGAAGGAGACCTGGAGAAGGTAAGGAGAGAGGCAAAAGAATAGCCTTGTTGCACTGTTTAATTAGGGCTAACTGATGATGTGGATGATTTTTGTTTAGACTTGTGATCAACTACAGATCAATAATGAGCAAAATTCTCTGCAATAAATGTGCTCTGTAGAATCTCAGAAGGAAATTGTTCATTGTTTGGTTTAAGATTTCTGTTTTCTGATTTGCTTTCGATGGAAGTAGTAGATGGTATCCACAGCTCAAATTAAGATATGTAGCAGTTCCTTTTTTGTTAACCAATACAATGTTATTGATAGCGTTGAATCACATTTAATTGATACGAGGTCATTCATAAATTGTGTTTATGCTGACACCAATGCAGACGCACAGAAATGTGTGGCATTTGAACACTTAATAAAAAGATAATTTATGGAACTTCTTTCAATTTCCCATAAAATTAAACGCTTTGATCTTGTGTGTCGGGAATAATGAAGCAATAAGAATTGAATAAATGTTGAATAGTATCTAATACATTTGCATTTATTGCAGTTATAAATTTTATACTTGTCAAAATGGTAGGGATCCCAAGTTGCTTTTCTGGATAAAGTTGGTATAATTTAGAACGAACTTTCCTTGTTCCTTTCCTTTTTAAAGCGGCACTGTTACTTCCCTGCTGGCTCAGCAGCTTAATTCAGGGAATATCTGATACTTGCAGACTGTAAGTGACCTTGGCTCAGAATGTGTCTGCTGAGTGAGCTGATTTAGCTGTGACAACAGTAGAGTTATAACTGGACTGGGCTACAGAGTGGAAAATTCAGAATTGATCACCCTTTGCTGTGTGTGTGTGTGTGTGTGTGTGTGTGTGTGTGTGTGTGTGTGTGTTGGATAGGAACAGGATCCAACTCATTAAAAGCAATCTTGGTGATTGAATGGTCTGCACCACTCACTATCTATGATTTCACATGAACAGTACCATTTGATGAGGCCCTCTGTGGAAATGTGTCCTGATTTTACATTCAAGAAAGTGCAGGGGAACAGTAATTAGTAAGGAGGATGAAAGTCACTTTCTTGATGGCCTGTTCTTGTCCCTGAGATTGAAAAAGTCTTTAATTTTTTTTCATATTCAACTGACATCATAATATCTGTGCTCAATCCACACAAATGTTCTTGTTCATAAGATTTTTAATAAATATTCCTAATTGTGTCTGGTATGTGATAATTTATGTTAAAAAAACTGAACTTTCTGGAAACTATGTTGCCTTTAAGAATAACATGATATAGAAATTGTGTTTTTTAAGTGAGGGTTAGGAAAATTATTTGAATTTCGGTATAAAATGTATGCGTATGTATATATGAAAAGAGACTAGGTTAAAGGGTGTGGAAATAAAGGAGGTGATAAATTGGATTTAAAACCCTTTGGAAAGGAGAAATTAAGGGCAGCCTCGGAGAGTGGTTGGAAGTAGGAAGTGGTCTGACTGGGTGCCATTATTGTACTGCTAGTGTTTACCGACACACTAATTTGGATAAGGCTATGGGCAGGAAGTGGTAGCCAAATCTTTTAAACGCTATTAACATTGGCGAATAATTTTGACGACCAAAAGATGCAACAAGTAGATAGTGATAAAATAGGATGGAAAAAAGTGGCAAATTAAGCTCAAGAAAGACAGTATAAATGTAACAGGATAATAAAATGTGAGGCTGGATGAACACAGCAGGCTAAGCAGCATCTCAGGAGCACAAGATGCTGCTTAGCCTGCTGTGTTCATCCAGCCTCACATTTTATTATCTTGGAATTCTCCAGCATCTGCAGTTCCCATTATCTCTGATACTATAAATGTAACAGGATTTACATTTACATTGAACTACCCTGAATTGACCCGTTGCCTACCACTTCAATGTACCACCCTGCTCCCTGGCCAACATTTCTGCCTCCGGCTTGCTACTGTGTTCCAGTGAAGCCCAATGCAAGCTGGAGGAACAACACCTCATTTTCCACTTGGGGACCCTACAGCCCTCTGGACTGAAAATTGCGTTATGTAATTTTAGGATCTAACTCCCCCCATGTCCCAGCCCCCCACCCCACACGCTAGGTCTTGTTACCACTACACACCCCCTGTTGTTAGTCACTAACTGTCTCCATTAACAACTGTTCACCCTCCCAGCCCGATAGTTAGCAACTCCTTTGTCGTCCAACTGTCTTGCTCTTTCTTCGGGCTCCGTCCCTGCCCTGCCCACCTCCGAATTTTCTGCTTATAAATTGACGATTTCCTACCCACCATCAGTTCTGAGGAAGGGTCACCGGAGCTGAAATGTTAACTCTGTTTTCTCCTCCACAGATGCTGCCAGACCTGCTGAGCTTTTCCAGCAGCTTTGTTTTTGTTCCTGATTTACAGCACACGCAGGCAGTTCTTTTGGTTTTTAGTTAGTATAAATCTAACATGGTTACGTTTATCTCTTTTTTTTAAATGGGTGAAGCTGGATGATGCGGAAAAGATGAGTGCTGTAATGTTCAGACTGAAAGCTATTAGAAAAAATTGATGTTACCATTTAAAAGCGAACAGAATTGTCTCACAAGAAACAGCTAGGATAGAAGGTTCAAACCTGTACTCCTGAGTTGTAACTTGATCAATTAGTGACTACCTTTTCCATGCTGAAATGAAGGTTTAATGATGTGGTCTCCTCAGCTCATTGTCTCCAAGTGGGTGGTGCAGTGCTCAGTGGTTAGCACAGCTGCTTGATAGTGTCAGCGACCCAGGTTCAAATCCAGCCTTGGGTGACTGTGTGGACTTTGCATACAGTCCTTACCTCTATGTGGATTTCTGCCAGGTGCTCTGGTTTTTCTGTCAGTCCAAAGATGTGCAGGTTAGATGGATTCGCCGTGCTAAATAACCCTGCAGTGTTCAGGGATGCACAGGCAAAGTGGGTTAGCCATGGGAAATGTGGGCGTTTCGGGGTGGGGTCTGGATGGGTCGCTCTTCCGAGGGTCAATGCAGACTTGAAAGGCCAAATGGCCTCTTTCCGCCGTAGAGACTCTATGATTCTGTTATTCTAAGGTCATGTGCTTGGTGACAGTAAGTATAATCTGATTTGTCATCCTTTAAGGCAGACTTGTTAATTTGATCTGAGTGTCTACCAAATCCACAACTAATGATTGACCAGCTAGTTATGTCATTAATGATGGCCTATCCATAGTGGCTATTTTACGATCAAGTTGGCAAGAGATCACGGAGGGAACACTGATTTAATATCAGCTTTCTTTACCCCCTCTCTCTGACTTGCAGATCCATCTTTCTGCATGTCTAACAGCTAATGACATCTTGGAGAAACTTCATAATTCAATTTTTATGTATTTTACTGTTGAGCTTTTTAGTTTTATAGAGTTCAGCTTTTTTTAAAGGTCGGTTATGTTTCCAATATGACATTTGTTGAAGAAGGGAATTTTGAATTACTGTAGGTTGAAAGCCATGATTAAAAATGCCAGAGTTTAAAGCTGAAAAGCATTTGGGTGTTGAAACTCTTTGAACAGTATACATTCTGCACATAAAAATGTGACAGTCCAACAACTGTTGCATTATTATGATTGCATTTTTGTCACTGAGTAAAATTGCTCTTAAACAATTTGACACTTCAGTGAATTCAAGTGAATGGATGATTCAGTACATTTTGCATTGAGCTTTATAATTGAAATGAAAATCATCATCTTTTTTTTTGTAAACTCGTGAAGATTACTGATTTTTAAATTGGGAAATTCATTTGGATTCTGAGAGTTGGAAGGTATTGGGGAACAGTAACCACAGGAAACTGGAACAAAAAAATCCTTCATTTTGTTTGAGGGACTTAAAAGCTTATTTTGATTCTGCAAAACAAAACTGCAATGAGAGAATAACGCATAACCCTTTTTAATGTATTTGCTGAAAAGATGATTGGAAAGGGCCCATATTTTCCACTCCTCCAATTCGTGCACAAGGGATTTGCAATGAGTCAAATTCTGAGCACTATCAAAGGCAAGGAGTTCAACTTCATTGAATAGCTGCAGAAACTGTGCAGAAATTTTGCTAGAAACATGTTGTCAGTGTAAAAACACATTAATTGCTTTATAAAGGTGAAAAAATTCTGTGATTTAAAGAATAAAAGTTGATAATGATTTGGCTGCCTTTGTAGAATGTGAACATTGGGTACTGTATTATTTTCTCAAAGTCCTCTGAAAAATAAAACCTAAGGAAGCTGGATATTGGACCTTTGATTTATCTGCTGACTTTGCTTAGTTAATTAAATTGGAACAGCAGGATCATTTCCAAGGCTGAGTAAGGAGGATTCAAAAACCGCTAAAAATGCTGGGTAGAATTAGCACTTTCTTAACCTCTTAACTGAAGCCAGATTTGTTTCCTCTTCAAATTAGTTTTACAAAGTTGCACTGTATAAAAATAATTTTGTCAAAATTTAGCTGTTGAAGTCATATTCTGAGCCAACTTGAATTTCTGTTCAAAATCATTATGTTCACCATTTACAAAAACAAAATACACTCTCCTGAAGATGCTGGGCATTACCTCTGTTAATCTAATGCCCAAATAGTCCATCCTCAGTTAGCTGTGTTATCCTCCATGTGGAGGATGGCTCATCCTATCCTTACCGATAGCAGCAAACATATGTTCAGCGAAGATCGCTTCTTTGAGATCAGAAACTCTAACCACAGTTAACTTTCCTGTCAATTGCCCAGGGTGCTTTGGCCAACTAAGATTTTTCAACTCGGCGTTAACTAAAGACCAAACTTTAAACTTTCCTACTTTGCTATTTTACACACGTCCATGTGATGCATTTACCAAGTAAGCCTTAATAGAGTTTAGAGGTGCATTATTTTTTAATCTGATGAACTGCTATTGTGAAATAGGAAAAAAATACTCAACATAGATGGACCAGAATTTGTAACTGAAGTAATTGCAGTGCTAATGATGTTTCTATTATTTATGGATAAAAGGTATATCAACTTTGAAATGAGGAACACTGGTAATGAGAATATTCAATTAGGGTCATAGAGACGTACAGCATGGAAACAGACTCTTCAGTCCAACTTGTCCATGTCGACCAGATATCCTAAATTAATCTTGCCCCATTTGTCAACTTTTGGCTCACATACCCATCCAATTGCTTTTAAATGTGGTAATTGTACTTCCTCTAGCAGTTCATTCCAAATGTGTACCACCCTCTGCATCGCCCCTTAGATCCCTTTAAATCTTTCCCCTCTCACCTTAAACCTATGGTCTTTAGTTCTGGACTCCACTACCCTGAGGAAAAGACCTTGACTATTCACCCTGCCCATGTCCCTCATGATTTGATAAACTTCTATAAGGTCATTCCCTCAGTCCCTGACACTGCAGGGAAAATAGCCCCAGTCTGTTCAGCCTCATCCTATAGCTCAAGACCTCCAACCCTGGCAACATCCTTGTAAATCTTTTCTGAACCCTTTCAAGTTTAACAACAACTTTCCCCTAGCAGGCAGGCTAGAATTGAATACAGTATTCCAAAAGTGACCTAACTAATGTCCTGTACAGCTGCAACATGTCCTCCCAACTTCTACACTCAATGTGCTGACTGATAAACGTAAGTGTACTAAACACCTTCGTTGCTACCCTATCTACCTTTTGCTGTCTGAGTTATCATTTCCTCATTCTGTTTGTAAAAAACAGTATGTGTCCTTAGCTCCTACATTTTCACAATTTTAATGGTCAAGTAAAATAAGTCAAGTCCTGTAATTGCAAATGTTGAATCCCTTTCAACAATGTAACAAGTGTTGATGACTGCCAATTAATCGTTCTGCTGTGGAGAATTATCTATTACAAATCTGGAGTTGCATTCCTTCAAGTTTTGAGTTTTTCAAGGAGATTTTAAAGATGTCAAATTCTAGAAAAGTCTTTCTTTTCCTTGCCACTGCAACAGGAAGAAAAATGTAAGTGCTAATTCTTTGCAGCATTTTTCAGTGGTTTTGAATCTAGTTTAATCAATCAAGGCAAGGGATCCTGCTGTTCTGCTCTTAATTTAATCTTTCTACTCTCCCCCCCCCCCCCCCCCCCCACTTCTGTTTCTGTACTGATTTACCTCCTCTAATTCATTCTACTTCTCCTCATTGTGTCTATGTTCCTAAATCTGATTTGGTTAAGGACATATCTGTTGGTGGTCTTGGATTCCTGATTCTCATTAAGGCATCTTTCACAACTCTCATTTCCAGCAACTTTTTGGGCAGTATTTTTTTTTCTGACTCGTTGGTACAGAGGTAAGTGAATTCTCGCAAGATGTTATCAGCTGCACCACTGCAGCAAATTCTGGCCTTATAGTCTGCTGTCCTTTGTAGGTGCTGTTTTCTGTCTAACTAAATAAAATATACAATTTTTTTGCTTTGTTGCTATTCTCAATATAGATCTGTGAGGATGCCAGTTCTTACTAGCCATAACGCAACAGATATGTGCAAGTTTATGAAGCCTGTTTCTTTCAATCAGGATTAAAGCGGGATTTATGAGAAAATGTTACATCTAGAATTGTAGTAATTAAGATGCCAAAAGTGAGTGTCAAATATTGTTCAGCGTTTGGACTTTGGAGCGAGGAACATTTGGCGAAGGGTACAGTCTGAGTATGCACTTGGATGAAGCAGTTTAAGATTCATCCAAAAACTGCATATAAAAATAATCCTTTAAGAAATCTGCTGTTCAGAGTAGATTGGTTTCTTTTATCAAGACAAATTTCACAGTAGCCTGGTTGGAATTAGAGCATGGTGAACATTTCTAACAGCAACATTAGGTATTGATAATGTTGACAAGAATTCTGTTTTGGGAGCTTTTATTTGTTATAGACATTCACTCCAAGTAAATAATTCAGTTCTTGCAGAACTAGATAGCAGTAAATAAAGTTCCTACAGTTCTTTACCAAGAATTTTCAGCTCAAACCTCCTGAATAACCTGTTAGCCCATTTCCAACCTCTAGATATTTCTCCATAATTGGCTGCTTGCAGTACATGTTCTTTTGTTATCCTCACCAAGAAAGCAAACACTTCACATCTGCTCAGTCTAACATTGGAACTTGCCATGCAATGAACGGTAAGGAAGAATCTCTGTCCTACTACTGTATGGTACCATGCCACAAAACTATTCCACTGTGTCCAATTTATTCTATATGAGGGAAAAGTTCACTGATTTTTCAAATTGCAGTATCTCTGTAATTTGCATAATAATACTTAGAATCAGGAAGGTTTTGCTGTGTATTATTTTTTGCTTTCACTTAGTACCAAATGCCGCTCAGAGTTTAGTTGACAAAGTGCAAGATGCCATGAATGTGATGTCTCCATGCAACTTCTCAAATGAAGGTGCCTTACATACCTTTCTTGTGACCTTGGTTGCCCTTCATACTTGGAAGAAAACTGCAGTCTTTATTTCACACTCAACTGAAAATTTTCCTCTTGTGTCTGAATGTCAACATAGGAACAACTTCAAAGCTACCTGCTGTTTATTTATAGTCTAGGTTTTCTTGTTAGCTGCAGTAGTTTCAGATCACATGCTAGGTGGTATCAGACGAGAATGGATAATTGTCTCTTCGAGATTTGTCAGCTTTCAAACTGTGATGTAAATTTGATCAAGGTTCAAGTTCAGTTTTATTTGGTGCTGAAAACTTTACTCAACAAGCATAGTGTGCGTAGTGATTTCTTTTTCAAAATTATTCGTCGCTTTCCTTAAAGTGTTATTTTATTTTGTTTATTTATTCATTTTAAGGATTTACTATTTTGAAGGCGAACATGTAGCTTTTGAGTTGTCACGTCTAATGTAACTCTGCAATCCATCTAGGTTATGGACCAGTGGGGAGTAATGTACTTCTGGATTTTACCTTGCTGTTTTCTTGCTTCTGGATTCAGCGGTTGTATGTTCAAGTATCATACAGGATCTAGGCTCGTAATTCAGTCCTAAATGTGTGCTCCATTATCAGAGACACCATTCTTCAAATGAAATATGAAACTGAAATTCTGCGAATCTATTGAAATAAACATGAAAGTTTTTATGGCAACATTGGGAGTGGAGCATGGCATTTTATGGTGTTTTGGTCAGGTTCTATCAGCCAGCAATATTGCTTAGTAGCTAGCTAGATCATCCTTCTGATTTACTATGTAACCATCATCACGGCACTGTAGAAGTCATTCAGTGTACAAAACATTATGACAGTGCAATAAATTGCTATGTAAATGCAGTCTTTTTTTACAGTCTTGCTCTGTTGCCAAAATAAATGGAGAGCAGATGGCAGGGAGCAGCTACTGCGTTTTTACCTCTTCATGGCCTAAGCAGTGATTGCACTGCTCCATTATGCAGGAACCAGTTATATGGGCAGGAGAAACCGAATGCTTCAAAGCTGGATTGAATGCGATGGACTAAATGGCCTTTTTAGCTTTATCTTTTATGTTTAGCTGGATTATGTATATAGTTATCACATTTCCTTCCTCAGCTATTCATGATCTTCTGACCGTTTCCTGTACAAAATGGGCTAATTAAAACATGCTATCACATATCTCAGTTCCACTCTGAAATTTGTAAGAGGAATAAGCTTAGCTGTCTGTGCAGCAAGTCTCAGTGAGTTTGAACTTTGTTGAGCTGGGGTTTCTCTCATGGAAACCAGAGTAACAAGGCATTACATATTCTTTTTTCTCTTGTTATCCCTGTCCCTTTAATGCCTACTCCAATATGCCCTCCCCAACTGCATCAAAACACTTAGTATAGTGTTGCTGTCTTTATCAGCTGTTCTTTTAAATTGCTGTTGTGAATATGTCAAATTCTGGCTGTGTATTGAAGTTTACTGATTAAGGCAGTCAAAAATAATTTTCGCTTAAAGCTTTTGGAGTCCTCAAAGAGAGAGGCTATTCCAAGGTCATTACTTGAAGGAGATCCAGGAAAAGGGAGAGATTACATTTTAAAATTATGATACTTGGCAAGTAGTTTTATTTCAAAGCATGCTTTGAAATAAGCTTTGCTTGGGAATTGTTTGCCACCATGTGACAAGTTGCCATGTGCTTAATAAGAATGTAGCTCCAACAGTAATGAGCTTGACAGCATTCAAAGCAGCTCACTTAATTAACCCCCATTTACCACCTTAAACATTCACTCAATCCACTACAGGCTCACCGTGGCAGCAGCACATGCTGTCAATGAGAGGCATCTCAGCCACTTGCCAAAACTGGTTTGCTGCAAATTTGTAACCGTTACTAGCTAGAAGAACCTGAGAAGCAGGATCCTAGACATTGTGCCACCACCACTAAGTCACGCACCTTTGGCCGTGATAATGGCGACTCCTCACAAAATGTCACTTGAAGAGACCTTGTGCTACCGTGCTTCTTGTATTAACCATACGATTTTAAGGCAGTGTGTATGAGGCTGCAGGTACAGGAACATAAAAATATGATAGGTGCAAAACAAAAATGGCTGGCCCATAGTGTGTGTATCTCATATTCATGATGCCTTGAGTATGAGGAACAGCTATTTTCTTCATGGCTGCAGGGCATGTAATCTCCTGGCAAAGGAAGTTTTATATGTGAAGTTTGTCGCTGTCTTTGGTGAAATAATTTTAAAAGTTCATGAATGTTCCTTGCTTAACCATTCTTTTTGTCTCATCACTATTCTTTCCTTCTGAATTACAGTGCACAAACTGCAACATCAGAGAGCTTCTCATCTCTTTTATGATTATTGCATTCTAACTTGAGACCAGTAGCGTCTGTTTTTGAGAAGTCAAATGATAAACAAGTATAGTAATTATTAGAATCTTCAGGGAATCCATTCCCTTCATAAAAGAAATGCATGTCTTTGAGCAGCAGCTTGAATGTTTGCAAGTGTGGTTGTTGACTTGCTCACCAGCTGGTAAGTTTGTTTGCAAATGTTTCATAACCATAACCAAGTGGAATCAAGGCTTATGGGGATAAGGCAGGAACAGGATACTGATTGTGGATGATCAGCCATGATCATAATGAATGATGGTGCTGGCTCGAAGGGCCGAATGGCCTACTCCAGCACCTATTGTCTATATGTCTATACTAGCTAACGTCATCAGAGCACCTATGGTGAAGCATCGGCGCTCTGTCCCACTTGCTATTTATGTGTCATGGTTTGTTAGGGTGGGTGGCATCACTTCCGGATTTGTTTCTTAGTGGTTGGTATATGGGGACCGGCTCTTAATGTTTGTTAATGCATTCTGGTTTGAGTGCCAGACCTCCAGGAATTCTCACGTGTGATTTTGCTTGGCTTGTCCCCAGTTTGCTATGTTGTCCTAGTCAAATTGGTGGCCCTCTTTGTCTATGTGTATTGAAATGACTGATAGTTGGTTGTCCATGTGTATTGAGTATTGAAATGGCTGATAGTTGGTTTTCCATGTGTATTGAGTATTGAAATGAGTGATAGTTGGTTGTCCAACTATCACTCATTTCAATACACATGGACAAAGAGGGGTACCAATTCAACTGGGACAACGTATCAAACCTAGGACAAGCCAAGCAAAGACCCACTCAAGAATTTCTAGAGGCCAGGCACTCAAACTGGAACTCCATTAACAAACATGTAGAACTCGACCCCACATACCAATCACTAAGAAACAAGTCCGGAAGTGATGCCACCCACCCCAGCAAACTGAGACACACACATAGCAAGCAGGACAGAACACTAATGCTTCACCAGAGGTGCACTGATGCTGTTACGTAGTATGGTGACAAAAGATTTATGAACAAACATACCAGCTTGGTAAGCAAGTCAACAACTACATCAACAGCCCAAGCTATAAATCTTCTCAAAAACCTTGAGTTTGCCAGTACACAGAGGGCACCCGAATTGAAACATTTGCATCAAAAGGCTGTGCAGTTAGCAGGCCAAGCAGGAGTTTTTAACAAGACAGCAAGTTTTGAATTTAGCTAGTCTATTTAAACCAGACACGTAGACACCAAAAATCAATTAAACTTAAATCTGACTGTTTTGATAATATAAGACCAATCCTATGTTAATATGTCATTATGGGTTTAAAAGAAGGGGGCAGTTGGGCAAAGACAGCAGATCGGAAGTGATGCCACCCACCCCAGAGCTAACAGCCCTCAACCCTCAAGAGAATCGCTGGCTCGCACAGTCTACTCTAAGTTTTAGAGAGCACCATCTAAATAACAAAGGTGCCTATGGCACAACTAGTTAATATTCCTGACAAAAGAATCAACGGAGAAGGCACAGAACATTCCAGAAGACTTAACCAGGCTGTAGTTTCAAGAAACTAAATTCTATATTTTTATATTGAAGTGGGGCTTGTATTTATTGAAACAACATAACATTAGAATCTTGTGATCAGAGATAATGGGAACTGCTGGAGAATCCAAGATAACAAAGTGTGGAGCTGGATGAACACAGCAGGCCAAGCAGCAGCTTGGCCTGCTGTGTTCATCCAGCTCCACGCTTTGTTATCTAGCATTAGAATCTTGTTTTATTCTGGAATACTTAGTAGTTAGAAGGGATATATTTGGTTTGTTAATTTGTTCATTATTCGAGTTAGATAAATAAATTGTTACTTGTTGATTGTAAAACGAATGTCAGGGATTTTAATTAATCACTAGAAGTTGCTGAAAGGCAGGTTACGCCACTTCTGACACTCCTTTTGCAGATTATAGACCATAAGACATAGGAGTGGAAGCAAGGCCATTCAGCCCATCAAGTCCACTCTGCCATTTAAATCATGGCTGATTGGCATTTCAACTCCACTTCCCTGCACTCTCCCCGTAGCCCTTGATTCCTTGTGAGATCAAGAATTTGTCGATCTCTGCCTTGAAGGCATCCAATGTCCCGGCCTCCACTGCAGTCCGTTGCAATGAATTCCACAAGCCCACCACTCTCTGGCTGAAGAAATGTGGCCTCATCTCCATTTTAAATTTACCCCCTCTAATTTTAAGGCTGCGCCCACGGGTCCTAGTCTCCCCGCCTAACGGAAACAACTTCCTAGCGTCCACCCCTTCTAAACCATACATTATAGGGCAGGTGCTCCTTTTTTGGTGTTTCGGTTTTAGTTTTCAGAGGGGGCGTGGACAGCCTCCGCTTTATAACAAGAGGCATCTACGTTGCTGTTTGTATGGAGTCACATGTAGACCAGATCAGGTAAGCTATATTGTATCCCTAAGGGACATAAGTAAAGCAGATGGATTTATATGACAAGGTTATTGTTAGACTTATAATTCCTGACTTCTATGGGTTTTGAATCTCACCATTTGTTGTGAATTGAACCTGAGCCCTCAAAATATTAACTGGGTCTCAGGATTACCAATTTAGTGACAATGTGACTAGACTGTCATCTCCCCTTCTGAAACCAAAACAAGTTTTGTTGCATCTCTTAGGAATTCACTTTGATTCTTCCCAGTATTTGCACTATTCTTCAAGCTGAAATTTTCTGGGGTGTTTTCATTTCCATTTAGTTAGGTGACCATCCAAATCCCTTTAAGCACTTCATAATTTGCGAACCCTGCAGTCTGTGCATAAACTTCAGGGCCTTCTTAGTGGTCTGCAGCTTCTGGCAGCTTTCTCTCTCTGCCAGCTTCCAGCCCTTTCCAGCTCCAGGTGTAAGCTGCTTTTGTCTGAAAACTCCTGTCCAGTTCTCTCAGTTGAATTCATTTGGATTTGTCCTTTGCCAATATTTACAGACCTGTCATCCTGTAAAATGGCCTTTCAGATGTTTGAACAGTCGACCTTTATGCGCTGCATTTCATTGATACGTCTTAATTAAAAACAAGAATTTCCTCTTCTCTCCTCCCCTATCTAAAGGAATAAATGGGGGATCCTGTGCTTGAGTATTTGGCAAAATTATTCAGGTGATCATATTGCTAGACGTGCATTGACAAATTTCGTGGTAACATGTTTCCTGTAGGTGAAACTATGGATTTGGCAGGTTGGCAGAATTGCAGAAACATTCATTCCACACATTATGGAATGGATTCATAATTTGCAAACTTTACACTCTATTCTATTCACAATGAAGAAATAATAAGTTACAGGTGGTAATGTTGGAACTAGTAGAATTTGGGTCCTTAACAAGAATAAAAACAAATTGATGAAATGGCTTATTAAAGCAAAATGTTTACTCAGTTGTAGCAGTTGATCCATTGAATACTCGCTCTATTTTGGAGGCAAACATCATGTTGCTTTTTCAGATTAGCTGTTGGTAATTGTTGCCAGACTTGTCTTTCACTAGTTTCTTTGTATGCCAGGAGCATCGCCCGTCTGATATATGATAATCGAGACAGATGAATCTACTGTGTCACATTGTCCCTTCCATTATGGTGGAGCCTGTGCTCCAGGTTTGTTTTGGCTGAAAATCATTCTGTTTATTTTGTTTGGGATTATGTATATTAAGAAAATCTGGATGAATACTTACAAGCATGCCAATGTTTCCCCTCTGGCAATTCAATAGTCCTTACTTTATAACATATTTACTGTAGAAATCAGAGAAGCACCCAGAGTCACATTTGGAAATCTAAACTTAACTTTAACGTGTAGATCTTTTGCTTTTCATTTTGTTTTAATATGCATTAGTGGATGGCAGCCCATCAATAGCTGTGCAGCCCAGATGTTCTTGTACATAGATGAACAAAGCTGTGTTTTAGATGGACAACTGATTTGCTGGGGTTTTCAATAGTTATGAATGCAGTGTGCTTCTTTGACTTGTATAAAAAGCATTGAATAGTAAAATAAGTTGATTCAGCAAAGGTGAAGATTAGATCCACTCCTGAAATGCTTCCATAATTCTATTACACTAAGATGTAACCTCTGTAGTGTCTTTTGTACTAGCTTCCTCAGCCCACTGCATTCAAACTCTGACCATACCAACTTAAACTATTGTCATGTTCTCCAACATGCAGACTTCAAAATCTCTACCCTTCTTTTACGAATCTTTTCATGGACTCCTTTATGGTGGATATGTTCCAGCCTATGCTCCCAGAGCATGTCAAACGAGCCAGTAGCGAGCAGTCCTTCGAAATTTCTTCCTGGCTGTGTGGGTGTGGCAGCAACTCCCAGAACCTGAAGTCAATGTCGCAATCAGTGTGCCAGTGCTGATACTTAATTCCCCTCTTCCAAGATTTCTCGGTGAAATCTTCCGTTACCTTGGTCGGCTCTCTCTGCAACATGCTTTCTGAGCCTTTTGGCCGCTTATTTTTCTTCCCAGCTTCTAAACCTTCGTCAAAAGCTAAGAATTACAACCATGTTGTTTTTGCACCAGGTTTCCTCTACTGTCCCAGTGCTGATTTTCTAGTATATAAGCAGGAACTTGTACATTGGTGGTGTGTGTTTGCCTTCCTTACTAACTTCAGGGCATAAAGTCAAAGGTAGAATTAAATGCAGTATTTTGTACATTAAGTATTTCAAAACTAGCACATAGAGCCAGCAGCATAACTTCACCCAAGTCCTACAGTTTTGATTTTTCCATTTCCCTTTGTATTTTGACAAATGATCTTAATTGGTGCACTTTAGATGGATCCTCTTAACTTATAAGTATGGTCCATATAATCCATATGAAAACCACCATATTCTGGAGTAGTGGTTATAAAATCTAAATTGTGGAACAAAACCATCTTTGGTTGAAAGATAAGTACAAGATTAAATCTCTTGAAATAAGACTTGTAGCATAGAAAAGATATATAGATTCAATGGTAAAGGTTTTAAAATTCTTGCAGATCAGAGAGTCTTAGAGACACGTGTATGAATCTTTACAAGTGGGAGAAGGCAGTGATTTTTGAGTTTTTACCTTCTTAATTTCAAAATTTAAAACTGATTTAAAGTTTTCAAATAAAGTTGGGGCAGGGCTGGAGCATATGTTAATAATCACCAAGCAGATAAAGGTAGGGATTAAGAAAATTTGATCTTTCCCCTGAGGATTGAGATGGATGGAATGCTGTGTCAGAACAGTAGTGGAAGCAGTATACATAAAGCTTTTAAAAGTCAAATCGATAACTTTAAAAATGCAGAGAGGCCATTGGTTTGGATTAAATACAGTCCTTTGAGTTGTTACAGGTGGGCTCAATGACCTTTTTACTGTGCAGTTAGTTTTACTGATCAGGGAAATTAGGTTTCAGAGTTCAAGGAGTTTGCACGGCAAGCACTTCTGCAGATGGAAAGTTTTAGGCAGACAGTATTAATTACCCAATTTGCTTGCCTTTAATTGTACACTGGACTGATATTCGAAGATAATGTCAAAAGTAGGTCACCTGGCGGAGGATTTCTTCTGTTCGTTTTCAGTTGCATTGTAAACAAAGTGGAAAATTTCCTACGTACAATATTATAAAGGAACAGATATAGCAGAGGAAATTTTCCATCATTGTTATTGCTGTTGACTCATAGTGAGCAGAGCACATTTATTTCCATCGTGCCCACCCCGCCAACTGACAGGTGAAAGATGATGTATAATGTGTGATTTATGTATAATATTAATATCATCATTTAACTTTTTTTAACAATTTGAGTTTCAAACTAGTGGTGCATAGGTGGTGGTTTATTCTTGTGAAGAGCCTTAAAAATGAATTAGCTAAGCCTTTCTGGAACCTGATTTTAAAACCGCGTGTGTCAGAGAGCAGGCTGTGGCAAAATGACCTGGAGTGTTAACGGAAGTTTGTTCATATGGTGGGGTTTAGGATAGGAGAGAAAAAACATCAAGTCATGAGCTTTAGCAGAATCTAGGATACGGAAGTTTTGCGTTTAGTTCAAAAGCTTTTAGGCTCATTTTAAAAGAGAGGTTACTGATGTCTGATGCAAGTGTCGTTTCTCCTGTAAAAGAATATTGTTCAAAGCAGATGGGGAAAAATTATCTCGGTGAAAAAGATTAGTTTGTCAAACTTAAAGTCCAGGAAAGTATGGATTATTCACAGCTGAGCAAGCCAGCGACCTCAGTTGTGAGGGTAGTCGAGAAAAAAATGCCCTGCAGGTCATAGGAGAGGAATGGAAATGAAATAGACAAGTCAGTTACAGATTTGACAGAGAAGCAAAATTTCTGTGAACTTTGGTTTCATGCAAGGAGCTCGTGTTGAGTAGATGGGATTTTCTTTTGTCTGGTGTTTTGAAATCTTTCAAACTGTTACATTTCAGCAGCTTGGTTTCTTTTCTTTTTATCTGTGGAATAAACATCAGTTTTATGTTTAAAACCAAATCCACAGCCTTCTGTGCCTGTGTTTCAATGAAAGACTGCCAAATTAAGTTTTTTAAAAAAAACAAACTGGATATGATCTTTCAAGCCACATTTCTTCTTGGACTCTGACTTGTCCAGTATAAACATCAGCTGGGACCATAACAACATGCAACGTGTTTTCTGAAATATTCCAGCATCCTGTTATATTTATGAAAGCAGTATTGCACTTGTATTAAGTCACAAACGTTTTTAATTGTAGGCTCTTTGCAAAGGATTTGCATTCTGACTCTTGTACAAATGGGAGCATCTGTTCTTTTTGCAAGTTAGTGCATAGTTTCTGTCTATGGCCTTGTGCCAGGCATTAGCCCAGTTGCTTTTAGATTGAAGACCAGATAGTTTGCCCAAGGCCTCCATCATATTCTCATATGTAGTCACATACAGGCCAAGACTACAGCTTTTATTGGATCAATTATTATGCCTTCAGGACTGTTGTTGTTTTTATTTAGTTAGAAACAGATGCTTTCAGTTTAACTGTATCTGTCTGCTGCCAATTTTAAAAGAGCACCTGCTTTTCCTTATTAAAGAAATGCTAGTTCTCGAATTAACCCCCTCTCCTACTGCAAGGCTAGAAATGGGCATGCTATTATTCCCCAATGTGACAACAGGTGGCTTCAGTTGCAGATACCCTTATTTCTACACAGTTTCTATTTTCTATCGTTTTAAAGTATATAAATAATAAACTTTGCAGCTGTTTAGAGTAAGACATTTTGGGATTTTTTTATTGACTTAACTTGTGACTTCTGGGCAAAGTAACCCTTGAGTGTAGCCAAGCAGGTAACTGCTTTGATTCTTAAATTGCCTGGTAATTGACACTAGCACTATCTAAATTTCAGGGTTTTTTAAACTATAATTTCTTGTATTTTCCCAGTAATTCACATTCCCTTCTTTGGTTTTGGCTTTTACTATGGTATATTCCAATACTGAGTTCCAGTATCTCAACACTCTTTCACACATGAGCGTGCTGGACTGTGAGTATTTGGTCTGACTATTCAGGTGTATTTAGCTGCATGACCAAAGCCTAACCTGTCCACATTTCCGCAGGCATTGCTGTAGATATTTTTGAATCAGCCTTTTCAGAAATGTTACGGCACATCACTGGAGCAGTCGGGATTTGAACCTCCGCCTGCTGGCTCAGAGGTAGAGACGCTGTGTAACAAGAGCCACAAGGAAATTTGAGGCCATTTTGGAATTTTGTTCATTCACACAGCTTTTGTTAGAAAGTAGATGCCTAATCCAAATGTATAACATATAAGTACTTATCTTATAAGTAAGTTAGGGTATTTAAGGTAGACGTAGACTCTCAGCTGTGTTCTTGTAGTGTTATGGTAAACATCCTATTCAAGTCATTTATGCACAGCTCAACACTTGTCTCTTCATGAGACCTCTTCTCCTCCCAAACTGTCAAAGCACCAGAAAGAATACACTTCCAGGAAAGTAATATTAATATAAACTAGCACCTAGTGCTTAGGAAAAACACTGCAGACTAGCTCATTCAAAGTACTTGTGGACATTTACCACAAACCTGAGCTTTACTGCTGTGTCAAGGCATGTAGCGTTTAGTGCAAATTATTTCTTTTGAAGTCACACTGACTTTCTTACCTCATCAGTCAAAATTAAAAAGCTGCAACTGACTGAGTGACTTCAGTGGCAGACTGGGAGAATCAAATTTCAATCTTTGCAGCATAACTCAAGAAGCTCATGATTATACTACCAGGGAGTCCTGCCCCAATCTCTTGTGCATTATCTCCACCATTAGCATTTGCTTTCAGCTGCCCAGTCTGTACAGTTTGAAATTCTCTTTGTACACCTCTCTGCTTCCCTATCCTTTGAGATCCTGCGTAATATTCTTCGATTCGATCAAGCTGTTAGTCACACCATTTAATGTCTCTTCTTCGGTCAGTTTTTTAAAAATAATTACATCTTTTAGGATATTTTTCTGTATTAAACGTGCTGTATAAATGAGAGCTGTTGTTGTTTCAATGACTCTCCAATCACAGTCTCCAATTTGAACATGAATATGTGAACCACTACATTTCAGCTGTGTTTTTGGAGATTGAAGATCAGTCTCTTGAACATTTGATGAGCTGCTGATAATCATTTAAGGTCAAAATCCACCAGAGCTCTGTTTTCAGAACAGACAGTAATTTCTTTTTGCATTGCTTTACTGAAGAACATTTGCTCCTATGAGTGTAACCAAATAATGACTCTTGTTATAGCACTATTTTTGTAACTTTTAACGGCAAGAATAGTATGCAACATTTTGTGGTGAGTGGGTCACAACTGATTATACATAAATGCTTTTCTAGTTTATGTGGTATGGTGATCTTGAAAGAATGTTGACGAAAATATTTGTGGGCATGCATGTTTTTGCAGTGGACCATACCTGTAGCTGTAAATGGCTGCATAATTTAAGAACGTTTATGTACATTATTGCTGCATGAGAATCAGTACATTTCAATTTAAGGAGTCTGGGATGGAAAAAAATGTTATTTGGCAGAAGTGCAGTAGGGGTTATTGTGTTGTCCTTGTGACAAAATAGGACTTTTCTTTTGTCGGTGTATGGCAATGAATCAAACTTGTCATTTCCAGGTTTCTTTTTCCCCCTCCTATAAAGTGCATATTAATTTACTCCCCTTATTTCTCTCCATCATTCCTCCACTTAGGCTAATCAGCCCCTTGAGCACAACGGTGAGTTTCTTCCTGCTGAGTCTTCCCTGAAGATCATCTTTCCAGCTGAAATCACTCAGGATTTACTTTGAGTTGCAGATTTAAAGAGCTTCAAAGGCATAGCCTGAAATTGAAAATTTAGCAAGTACCAGATTTTATAGTTGGAATTCAGCTAACAGTACTGCTTATCCATAAAGCAGCCGTCTCTTGTAAATGCCAGGAAAGAAAACAGCAAACTGAATATATTTTATTCTATTTGCCCCTGGATGCAAAATAGTACTTACTGCTGTCTCTTGGATACCGTAGTAGCCCCTTGCTACTTGTTAGAAATTTGCAACATAAAATCTCTCTTTCAAATGGCTTGAAAATATTTCTGTTGCCAAGCTTGCAAATATAATTATTCAGTGGGTTCTTTACTCATTATCGAAATAGGATCAAGTTCTGCGTCTGTAAGAATGCAAGATGTGGGGATGCCCAATGCCATACCAGATACAATATTGGAAAAGTAGAGATCCTGAGTGCTGGAGTAGCAGTAAAAATTGGTTTTGTTTTCAATATAGTTCTGACTTAAGCCTGTCAGGTTTTAGCACATAGAACATGACAGCACAGTACAGGCCCTTCAGCCCTCGATGTTGTGCCGACCTGTCATACCGATCTCAAGCCCATCTAACCTACACTATTCCATGTGCGTCCATATGCTTATCCAATGGCGACTTAAATGTACCTAAAGTTGTCGAATCTACTACGCTGCAGGCAAAGCATTCCATTCCCTTACTACTCTCTGAGTAAAGAAACTACCTCTGGCATCTGTCCTATATCTTTCACCCCTCAATTTAAAGCTATGCCCCCTCGTGCTCACCGTCACCATCCTAGGAAAAAGGCTCTCCCTATCCACCCTATATAACCCTCTGATTATTTTATATGTTTCAATTAAGTCACCTCTCAACCTTCTTCTCTCTAATGAAAACAGCCTCAAGTCCCTCAGCCTTTCCTCCTAAGACCTTCCCTCCATACCAGGCAACATCCTAGTTAATCTTCTCTGCACCCTTTCCAAAGCTTCCACATCCTTCTTATAATGCGATGACTAGAACTGTACGCAATACTCCAAGTGCGGCCGCACCAGAGTTTTGTACAGCTGCAGCATAACCTCTTGGTTCCAGAACTCGATCCCTCTATTAATAAAAGCTAAAACACTGTATGCCTTCTTAACAGCCCTGTCAACCTGGGTGGCAACTTTCAAGGATCTGTGTACATGGACACCGAGATCTCTCTGCTCATCTACACTACTAAGAATCTTACCATTAGCCCTGTACTTTGCCTTCCGGTTACTCCTACCAAAGTGCAACACCTCACACTTGTCTGCATTAAACTCCATTTGCCACCTCTCAGCCCAGCTCTGCGGCTTATCTATGTCTCTCTGCAACCTACAGCATCCTTCATCACTATCTACAACTCCACCAACCTTAGTGTCGTCTGCAAATTTACTAAACCATCCTTCTACGCCCTCATCCAGGTCATTTATAAAAATTACAAACAGCAGTGGACCCAACACCGACCCTTGCGGTACACCACTAGTAACTGGTCTCCAGGATGAACATTTCCCATCAACGACCACCCTCTGTCTTCTTTCAGCAAGCCTATTTCCGATCCAAACTGCTATATCTCCCACAATCCCATTCCTCCGCATTTTGTACAATACCCTACTGTGGGGAACCTTATTGAACGCCTTGCTGAAATCCATATACACCACATCAACCGGTTTACTCTCATCTACCTGTTTGGTCACCTTCTCAAAGAACTCAGTAAGGTTTGTGAGGCACGACCTTCCCTTCACAAAACCGTGCTGACTATCCCTAATCAATTTATTCTTTCCTAGATGATTATAACTCCTGCCTAATTCGCAAACAAATGCTTCTGTTTTGCCAGAAATAGGCAAAGCATGCAAATTATTTAGAGATAATAGGTACTGCAGATGCTGGAGAATCCGAGATAACAAGGTGCAAAGCTGAATGAACACAGCAGGCCAAGCAGCACCAGAGGAGCAGGAAAGCTGACATTTCGGGCCTAGACCCTTCATTAGAAAAAGTTATTGACTTTTTTTGAAATGATAGAAGGGAAGTGAGGGGCTACATGATGTTGGACACAATTTTCCTCACCATTCACTTGTTCTGTTTCTTCACACTGTCTGCTTGGCAACTGTGCTTCGAATCCGATTCAAAAGTAACCACTTCCAAACATGATCCTGGATGGTCTTCATCCTCACTGATAAAGAACCCAATCATTTGCCCTTTTAGAGAAGGCCCTACTACGGCTGATGATAGCCCAGTGGGTGGGATGGTGCCTAATGGCATGTTTAACACTGTCGTGATTCATGATTCAGTCCCATTGGCATAACAGAAAACAGGGTTCATTTGTTTTGAACACATTTCTGGATCCCCATTAACCATTTCAGATTTTCTCCGTAGGGAAATGCCATCCCTTATTCATGAGCCCAATGAAGACCATCACCAGCCTCCTCTTCTCTGCTCACTGGGCCAGACTGTTAGTCACATATTTGACTGATTATCGGAAATTCCTCCCTCCGTACCAGTTTTTAGAGCAGACACTTTGAAAGGGCACCCAAGGAACTGTGTAGTCACTGACGACGAACGCAGCTCTCCCTTTCACCAAAATGTACTTGTCACTACTGCAGGCTGGAAAGGTGTTACGTCCAACCCCAATTTCTTTAACAGTCTAAAAGAAGAAAGTTGCCAAACTCCCAAAGAAAAGGTGGGATTTCTTCATCTACTCACTGGAGACCCCTTTAACTATGGATATGGAGTCATCATGTGTTATTCTTACCATCTTCAAACCTGTCAATAACAGGCCAAAACGCTGCAGAGGGTAGATGATGTCAGAAAAAGGTTAATCGCCGAAATGTTTTGTTCTCGGTAAATTCCACTGTGAAGTGTTTTCCCATCATCCAACTGGTTGCTGCTTCGCTTTAGGCATGAAATGCTTATTACCTGAAAAAATAGTTCTTGGAAATTATTGCATAACTGCTGATATCGAACAGCTGAGGTTAATTATGCATTCTTATCATTGGTTGACTGTTCACGCAAAAAACTTTCAGCCTCATAAAGCAGTGTATGTTCAATGTGGAAGCTCAGCCTGTCTGCCACACACAGGAGTGAGATTCCTCCGTGCATTTCATCTGTTTTTTAAATTTAATCAACCTGTCCAGCCTAATTGAGTTTTGCGTGGTGTGGTGACAATTAACATTGTGTTGACTTCTGGTTTCAGAAATTGGTAGCAGGAACAGAACTTGGGGGCCTGCGCACTAAAAAAACATTAAATTCCACAGCCGTTTGCCTAGTAATGTAGAAGTGCAGGTTAACAGTCTGGGACCTAAGTTCAGGCCACCCCATGACAGCTGTTGGAAATTAAATTGAATTGCTCTCCATAATTGTGAAACTACCATTGATTGTTGTAAAAATCCATCTGCTTCACTAATGTCTTGTAGAGAAGGAGCTCTGTCATCCTTACCCCATCCGGTCTCTGTGTGAATCTAGACCAACAGCAATGTGATTGAGTCTTAACTGCCCACGGAAATTGAAACTGGATAACAATCACTGGCTAGAAAGAACCACTACCTCAGCGTCAAGAGGTTTCTCTCCCTTCTACTTGTATCTCTGCATTTACATTACATTTTGACCGATTCTCCTTCTGTCTATCACCCTTTGTTGTTTAATGTGACAGTTTTAAAAACTTCCTATCATAACACCCATAATTTAGAATCCTCTAATGAACAAAGCTAGAGGGTAGCATTTTAGGTTACTGGCAAAAGAATCAGGTGACAGGAATTTTTCAATACTGTGGTTTTTATCTGGAAAACACTGACCAGAACATAGAACAATAGAAAGACTCTCACTGTCCACCCTATCTAATCCTCTGATCATCTTTTATGTCTATATCAAATCCCCTCTTAGCCTCCTTCTCTCCAATGAGAACAGACCCAAGTCCCTCAGCCTTTCTTCATAGGGCCTGCGCTCCAGACCAGGCAACATCCTGGTAAATCTCCTGTACACCTTTTCCAATGCTTCCACATCCTTCCTGTAATGGGGCAACCAGAACTGCACGCAGTATTCCCGATGAGGCCGCACCGGCATTTTGTACAATTGCGTTATGACATCATGGCCCCGGAACTCAATCCCTCTACCAATAAAACCTAAAACACCGTAAGCCGCTTTAACAGCCCTATCAACCTGGGTGACAACTTTCAGGGATCTATGTACGTGGACACCAAGATCCCTGAAAGAATGATGGAAGCAGATTTTTAGTAACTTTCAAAAGGAATTTGAATAAATACTTGAACATGAATAATTTATAGGACCTATGTGAAAGATCAGGGGGGCGTAGATGTTTAGATAACTACTTCAAAGAGCCAGCATGTGCTCAGTGGACCAAATGGACATCGCCTGATCTCCAGACACCTCCATTCTCATTTAGTGTATCCATAAAAGCATTAAAGTTGAAGTTAATCCCAAAAGGGCCTGAATATTTCCAGTTCTTGCTTTCCCACGTGTGAGTCTTCTAAGAAGGATCAATAAAAATAACAATAGTAACCAGGAATCCTGACATCATTTTTGCCCTCCTGACTCAATAGCCGTGAAGCCACTAATTGTGCCTCACACTACTCCAGTTGAGGACTTGAAACTATGCTTGAAATCTTTTGGTTTATTTTGATCAGCTACCAATAATTTAGTAATTGAAACATGGGAAATGCTTTTCACATTGCTAAACTTAGTCTAATTCTAATTAGCCTGTAGTTGTGTCGAGAAGTACTAGTTTATTTTAAAATATAAGCTCTTTGTAATATTAACTTTTGTAACGTTGCCTTAATCCTGTTTATCCTCAAGTATTTGTAAACCAAAATAACAATTGCATTCTGAAAAATTCCACCAGTCTCGGTTAGGACTTAGAAGGTGTGTTGTGTCTAGATCCTGTTTACTTGCATTGTATAATCATAGCCCACACTTATTGTTTGCCATCTTGTATGTGACTGCAGTTTTTACTTTTTCAGCCAAAGAAGCCCAAAGCCCCAGACAACCCTTTCCATGGCATTATCTCCAAATGTTTTGAGCCACACCTCTATGTTTACATTGAATCACAGGATAGGTGAGTTGAAGACTCAGACATTCAGTAGTTATCTAATGAATGTTATAAGCTAGCATTGCAGTTTGAATTGGTGAAGAATATTGAGATCAAAGTTATCGCTCATTTTGCCCAGGAGACTGAAGTTCAAGGGTTAGCAACTTATCTGTCGATGGGAGAAAATTTGAGAACTAAAAATGTACCTTTTGTTTAGTTGCCAGAACAATGGTGTGAACTTTCAGATCTTCAAAAGCTGCAACATTCTGCCTTGATTCATTTTAGTGCACCTAACCAAGTAAGATATAATCCAGGAACTGACCTTCCCAAATGGGATCAAAAGTGAAATGTTCACTTGAACTCTTCTCCATTTCTGAAGCCTTCTAATAATCAGCCAGGAAGGAAATCACTTTAAACTTCACTTAATTCGGTATTGGTCACTTTGTTAAAACCTGATCTGGCAGTAAATATTCATCCTCTGAAGCCTACACAATTTAATGCCTCCACATCTTGGATCATTGTCTGCTTGCAGTCACTTAGAATTATTGCACTTTTAAACTAAATAGCAACAACAACATTTGTCTTAGGTGCTGTCCACGGTCTTTATTGTAGCTTCTTATGTGGCTCAGTGTTAAATTTTGTATGGGAATGTTCCCTTGAAGCAGCTTGTTAATTTTAAAATTTATTAAAAGGTTGTATATAAATCCAAATTATTGGTTGCTTTAAATTGATGCAAGTCAAGAAGAAGACAAACCCATTTACAAAATAGCTGACTTCTAGTTCCAAAGTAAATGTCTCAGGTGTTCAATTATCACTGTTTGTTTATTTTAGCATTTTAACATTTTTAATTGTTCATGTTCCACAAGAAAACAGTATTGGCTCAACAATTACATATGTTTCATTGTTGATCATCAATTAATAATGTTGATAGAGTGGGAGCAAAGGAAACCTTTTTAGTAGGATATGGCTTCTGAAAGGACAGCCGTTGAAAGACAACTGAATAAATTCCACCTTCACAATGAAGCGTAGGAGGAAAAAAATTAAAAATTAAAACAAAATGCTAGAAATACTTAGCAAGTCTGGCTGCATTTGTAGGGAGTGAAACAGTCAATAATTTGAGACGAACATGATACTTCAGAAATAAAGAAGGAAGATGGTCCTATTCAACTCAAAGCATTAACCCCTTTTCTCCCTACATATGCTGCCAGAGCTGTGAAGTATTTTCAACAAACAGAGATACTCAGAAGGTCTGGTAGCACTTCTGGAGAGAGAAACAGAATTAATGTTCCAAGTTGAGTATGACTCCTCTTCCACCCTTTTTTTTCGTCTACTGTCTGATTCAGATTGCCAGTATCTGCAGTATTTTGCTTTCATTTAGAAAAAAATTAAACTGGATTCACCCACAGTGTTGATTCATCTTCTATCAAGATGTAACTCTGGAGAGTTCAGACCGTCGCTATGTTAAATGCTGAACTTATTATTTTGTAGATTAGTACTTTTGCTGTTTCAAATTGTGCTGCAGTTTTCAACTAAATTGTTGTCATGATGAATTGTGTCTTTAGTTGGCTTCATTCCTCTGCATATGAAACACTAGTAAACGTTCTCCGAAACAGAAGTTATTGCTTAGCTGCTGTTCCTTGTGGCAAAGTGCTTAAAATGCTCAATTATGTTATAATTGGTTTTCCCATAAATTTTCTTATAAAGGTGATGTTGTGAGTACTGACCAGAGAAACCTTTGAAACAATTTTTTTAAAGAGTGACCAAAATTAAATTGTGCAGATCAAACATGATGTGAGGCAGTTAAACAAGTTCGGAAACTTGGTATTCCATTACTTCTCATATATACTCACTTTTTTATTTTGAGAAAAACGGCTTGTAAAATCAGATCTGGCAGAAATGCGTAATGTGGGTTTTCCTGGAACTGTGGATACATAGAAAAGCAACTTGAGAAGCCAAGACTTCTGCTTAAATTGTTCTGATTAACTACTGGGGAGGAGTGAATTATTTACGGCTGGGCCAGTTTACGGTGGGATGCTCCCCTTTGTGAGAAATAAATCCTATATTTAACATGCCAAGCTGAGACATATTAAATCTATTTTAATTTTAGTAATCTGAACATTTCACAAAGATATTCTGTTTTATTTTCAATGTTCTCACTACTACCAGCAAATAGGATATTACATTTAAACTCAGGCCTAGGTACTATTGAAGTTTTTAAAATCTAAAGTAGAAGTTGTTATTGTGTGTAGTTTTAGTATTACACGCTACTTTTCAGTATCCTGTTTGGTGGGCTATGGTGGTATTCCTTTTAGTATATATCCAAAACACACTTTCCTGTACTCTAACTTGCACCAGATCCCACTCACCCATTGCCTTTGTGCTTATAACCCACATTGGCATCTAGATGTGTATCTCTGGACCTGGACCTGTAGAGCTTTCATCTGCTTAGCCCTACAGTCTGGAGTTGTCTATTTAAACCTGTCCTCCACTCTACATCTCTTCTTTGAAGACACTGTTTAAAACTTATTCCTTCGGCTAAGCTTTTGGTCACAATCCTAATGTATAACTCCATGTCAATAAATGTGGATCTGAAAAAGCAGATCAGTCTGTCGAAGGGTTTCGGCCTGAAACGTTGACTTCCCTGCTCCTTGGGTGCTGTCTGACAGCTGTGCTATTCCAGCTCCACATTTATTGACTCTAGCTTCCAGCATCTGCAGTCCTTGCTGTCCCTAATTCCCTGTTAACTCTCTGATACTACCCTGTGAAGTTTCTTAGGAATTTTTTTTATAGCTACAAGCACTATCGAAGTGCAAATTGTTGATGTCGAAGCTATCAGCTTAAAGTCTCAAAATTTACACAACTGAGTAAAATCCAAGCAAATTGGTTGATGACAAAAATGGAATAAGATGTCATGGCCATTTAAAAGCTAAATGAATAAGCTCCTGAAGTGTCAAGCAATGGAAGAACCCTCCCATGGCATTATCTCCAAATAATTTGAGCAAATACTTAGGAAGGTGGGAGTAGTGTAGATAGTTCAACACAGATTTGATGGGCCAAAGGGCCTCTTCTGTGCTGCATGACTGTATGACTAAGATGGAAATGAAATAGTATATTGATGTGTGACCACAGAGACGCCGAGGACAAGTGGTATAATTTTGTGCCAAGAGAGCTAGTGCATCAGGAAGGGTTTCCTGCAGCGATACTAAACGCATCCCAAGTTGTGTAGCAAGTACCTGGTTTCAAAATGGCAGAAACTCCCTTTGTGCCATTATGAGCAGCCTCATAATTGTATCCTTGAAGGCCCATCCAAGTTGGTGTTGGGCCAGACTGGCCTCCATTTTAAAGTGAACTCTGGCCAAAAATGTATTCCTGTTATGGTGAGCAAGTCAATGACTTATAGTGAATGATTGTATCTCGAAGTGTAATGCATTTCATTAAGGTCTTTAGTTGGTGATACGTGATAAGCTTCTGATTTTATGTTGATATTTTACTTAGCTGGGTGAAGATTTAGTTTGAAATGGGAAATTATGTTTAATTACATCAACAAGTTGGAAACTTAAATTACCAATTTAGATTTTTAAAAATTGACCTGGGCATTTTTCTCTCCCTTCTGTAGCCTGATTTTCCAGACTAACATAATGAAAGCTGTTTTACCCGTGCTGTAATTGTCCAGTGTCACAATTATATGCCAGAGTTTTCACAGGACATAGCTGTGTGGAGTCCCTGCAAATGCATAATGTTTCCTTTGTTAGTCTTATACTTGTTTCCATACACATGCTGCATGGTACACACCAGACCAAATTTTGCAGACTCAGTTATTCACTTTCCATGATGAGATCGGGGGGAGGTGGAGCAGGAGAGGCTCTGTTTCAGCATTCAGAAGTACTGCATTTTCAAGGCAGAAAAAGGCCAGCTAATGGTATGGTTGTAACTACCTCACAAACCACAACGTGTGATTTATATGTTACTGGTAGATGCAATCATTTGGACTTGACAATACACAACTACTTCTCAAAAGTTGCTTGCTGCTGCCAGAGTGCTGTCTTTAATGAGTACTTAAAAGTCACACTGACCTGCAACAAAACTGCTAATTCCTACCACTTTTTATTTGTTATCCATGTCTTTTATGATCCAATATTTCCTTCCTTTTATCTCCTTTAAATATATAAACAAGTTTATGTTAGAACTCCTAATCATTGAGCCATACAACACAGGAGGGAGCCATTGACCGACTGTGCCTTTGTCATCTCTTTGGTCAAGCATCCATTTAATCCTACTCCCCTGCGCTTTCAACATAGCCTTGAAATGTAACTTTTCACTTTAAATACTGATGCAATTATCTCCTGAAAGTTACATCAGCTGTTGAGTCTGCTTCCACTGCCCTTTTAGAACACCACTAGTTTACGGTCCCATACTGCGTCTGGTTCTTCTCATGTGTGTTACTGGTTAGAACATAGAACATAGAACAGTACAGCACAGAACAGGCCCTTCAGCCCACAATGTTGTGCCGACCATTGATCCTCATGTATGCACCCTCAAATTTCTGTGACCATATACACGTCCAGCAGTCTCTTAAATGACCCCAATGACCTTGCTTCCACAACTGCTGCTGGCAACGCATTCCATGCTCTCTCAACTCTCTGCGTAAAGAACCTGCCTCTGACATCCCCTCTATACTTTCCACCGACCAGCTTAAAACTATGCCCCTCGTGCTAGCCATTTCTGCCCTGGGAAATAGTCTCTGGCTATCAACTCTATCTATGCCTCTCATTATCTTGTATACCTCAATTAGGTCCCCTCTCCTCCTCCTTTTCTCCAATGAAAAGAGACCGAGCTCAGTCAACCTCTCTTCATAAGATAAGCCCTCCAGTCCAGGCAGCATCCTGGTAAACCTCCTCTGAACCCTCTCCAAAGCATCCACATCTTTCGTATAATAGGGCGCCCAGAACTGGACGCAGTATTCCAAGTGCGGTCTAACCAAAGTTTTATAGAGCTGCAACAAGATCTCACGACTCTTAAACTCAATCCCCCTGTTAATGAAAGCCAAAACACCATATGCTTTCTTAACAACCCTGTCCACTTGGGTGGCCATTTTAAGGGATCTATGTATCTGCACACCAAGATCCCTCTGTTCCTCCACGCTGCCAAGAATCCTATCCTTAATCCTGTACTCAGCTTTCAAATTCGACCTTCCAAAATGCATCACCTCGCATTTATCCAGGTTGAACTCCATCTGCCACCTCTCAGCCCATCTCTGCATCCTGTCAATGTCCCGCTGCAGCCTACAACAGCCCTCTACACTGTCAATGACACCTCCGACCTTTGTGTCGTCTGCAAACTTGCTGACCCATCCTTCAATTCCCTCGTCCAAGTCATTAATAAAAATTACAAACAGTAGAGGCCCAAGGACAGAGCCCTGTGGAACTCCACTCACCAACCTTTCTGCCACCGCAACTAGTTTGTTTTTTTTACAGTTCTTGAGTCTGTATCTCCTGAATAGGGTTAGCTATCTGGATGAAGTCAATTAGATGCAAATCTGTTCTCTTTCTGATCAATAATATAATCCATATATAATGTTTTGCTGATGAAACAGTATTATTTCCGAAAAAGTAATTCTACATTTTAAATAATTACCAATTACTACAATCTTTCCGAAATTCGTGTCTGTTCAAGAGCTAGACCTTAAGCATCAGCTTCCCCTATATTCAGCTACGTATTGCTGGTAACAGTGAGTCCATACTACATTATTGGCTCCTGTATGTACAGGAGGAGGAATGTGCTCAATAGTGACCGAGATCGGTGAGTGGTAAAAATAGCCTTTTTATTGAGCATCCACAGTGGCATAGTTCGAGGCAGTGATGGAATCTAAAGTACAGTTTTACAGTAGCCTCTCTTATACACAGTTTTTACATACATTAAAATTTCAGCATGATGGTGTCACATAGTTGCATCTATTGTACACAAGTTTGTGTGACACATGTCCTGGGGAGGCAGGACCACTGTGATTGCATCTTGATCATCTTGAATGGTTTCCATGGGGAACTTAGTGTATTGGAGTACTGTAATCATTACTTTGGTTTGTAAAAATCCCTATGAAGACTGCATGGAGACTTAGTATTTCCGGCAAGTAACAGGGCAAACCAAAATTGCAAAAGTGGCCTCAAGTTTTGTTTATTGGTCTTGAATCACCCTTTTAAGGTATACCAAAATGGCAAGTAGGGAATATTTGTCTTGTAACAAGTGCATTCCTGGAAACATGGATGCTTTTTTAACACCTGAGTTTCTAAATTTATATTTTGCCAAGAATCCTTGATAATAGTGTGCTTGTCTACTTTCAACTTTGGTTGTTCCAACACTTATTTTGCTGTTTGTGAATAATAAATAGATTTAAACATGTCACCCAAGCACCTTTTCATTTCTTCATGAAAATTATTTCCTCAAATTATTGATGCATCAATAGAGGAATATGTTAATCATTTAATGTGCCTTCGTATAAACTCTGTGTAAATTGGCAAAGATTTATTCTAATGCAAATGTTCTGTTCCAGTTCCTTAAGATTTACATAGTACATAAATAAGATAAGAACATTAGAATTAGAAGTAGAAGTAGGCAATTCAGTTCCTCAAACCTACTCCACTATTTAATAGATCATGGCTGATCTTATTTGAGTCTCTGCTGTACTCTCCTGCCTATTCTCCATCACCATCTAACCCATTACTAATGGAAAATCTGTCGATATCCTGAAATTTATTCCATGTCCAGACGTTCATTGCACTCTGGAGTAATGAATTCCAGATTCACAACCGTTCAAGAGAAGTAATTTGTCCTCATCTCTGTTTTAAATCTGCCACCCCTTAACCTAAACTGTGACTTATGATTTTAGATTGACCCAGAAGTGGAAACATCATCTCTACATCGACTTTGTCAATTCCCTTTTAGCGTCTCTCATAGCTCAATTGGATCTCCTCTCATCTATGTAAACGCTAGCAAGTAAAGGGCCTAAACTGCTCAATCTGTCCTCGTAAGACAAGCCTTTCAAGTCTGGAATTAATCTAGTCAGTCTTCTCTGAACTGCCTCCAATGCAATTACATCCTCCTTCCAAGTAAGGGAATCAAAACTATATATAGTATCTTGCACAGTCACAACAAGGCTTCCCTACTTTTATACACTGTTTCTTTAGCAATAAATTCCAAAATGTCATTGCCTGCTTTACCTCCAAACTTTCTGCAACTCATGTGAGGATGCACAGATCCTTCTGCCCCAAAGTATTTTTGAAGTTTCTGTACATTTAGGTAACAAATTGCCTATTTATTCTTCTGACCATAATGGATGACATCACACTTATCCAGGTTAAACTCCATCTGCCAGGTTCTGGCACTTTTACTTTGCTTAGCCATTTCATTTGTAAGTTTCTTAATTTCTTTAATTGCAATTTACTTTCCCACCTATTTTCATGTCATCTGCAAGTTTGACTACAGCACACGCTACCCCCGAAACAAGCCATTTAATATAGATTGTAAATAGTTGGGGCTCAAAGACCGAAACTTGTTGCACTCCCCAAGGAACAGCTTGACAGCAAAAGAAAGCTCATTTGTTCCGACTCTCTGTTTTCCGTTGGTCAGCAATCTTGTATTCAAGTTAATATATTACCTGTAACTCTACGCGATCTTACCTTGACTGAATTTATTCAGAAGATTTTTTTATTGTTTTTGGAAATTCTGCATCAGACTTGGATCTTAAATCAGCTTCATTATGTCGCCTTTATTTCTAGAACTTCGATGTATAAACAATGGACCAATTTTAAATGCAGGCTTTCTGTTTGTCTTATTGATGCAATTTTTGCATTTTTAACCTTCAATTCTTGAGAGAAATCGGCAGTTTTCTGTGAGCTCTTCCCAAATGCAAAAATGATTGTACTCCAGAGTGGTCTGCATAAACTGCATAGTGCATTTTGAGACATTGCAACATAAGACATTGTATAAATGAAACACATTATTTCACTTTCTCGCTTTTCTCTCTCTTTGTTTTTTTTTCAGCTTTAACTGAATCTGATACATGACAACCGTTCCTGCATGACTTGGGGCACTCTACTTTTTGTTCATCAGTCAATGTATTTATCCATTATCTAACATCCTGAGGAGCTGCACCTTTCCAGTACTGTAAAATAATCCTCATTGCCAAGATTAAACCCAAATGTAACTGATGGGCCCCTCGAGGGATGGTCTGAGTATGACCAATTTAGCACTAATTGCTAATGTGCATTTAAGAATATCTCCCAGAAATAACTGGTACTTACGTTCAGAAAATTTCTGTGGTTGGGCAACATGTGGGCACTATTAACCTTCTTGCTGGCATATTGCCAGAGTTTCTGATTGTAGTAACCTTACGGTTAAAAGCTGTGCTGCAGATACATAACATTAAATTAGACTAAGTCTGGTTTTGCATCAGTCCTTTGTAATGTTCTAACCAGCCTTTTATCTGAAGTTTTCTACCATTTTTTTGTAATGCTGTTTTGATTCTTGGCTTACACATACTGTTCTTCCTTTGCTGAAATCTGTCTGTTTGGTATTTTGTGAAAAGGGCATCTCAAAGGAGCATTACTAAATTTTTCAGGCACATCAAGAAGCAAATTTTACCCTTGTGTATTTGTTGAAAGAAAAATGTACTTTTTTCTTTAATTTCTTTTGGTGAACTAACAATTCCCCATTCCTATTCTTCCTGAAGATGTTGGCTCTGTTGGGTACAATTCTATAGGCACCAGGGGTCTTCCTGCATTACTGAAGCAGCCATTATCTATGAGGGCTTATGTAGAATGAGCAGCCTTTTTAATCATTAGTGACTTTTACAGTTCTGGCAGATTTTGTATTCACGTGGTATCCAAAGAAGTGCACTTCAGACAGGGGTTCCTGAATAGTAATCAGGATCATAAATTCTGGCTAATTTTCATCTCCCACTAGTGTCTCTATCACTGCCCTGACTGAAGTTAGACAATTCAGTGCAGAACAGCAATGAAAGCTGGAAGCTACCTGGTCTGTAAAGTTCTGCTAGTCATTGGATAACCTTGACAGCTGCATGGGGGTGGGCAGGTCAAAGGATGTAATTACCCCTATGTGCTTGTGACAAGATACTGCATTTAACTTTCATTGTCAGCACCTCATTCTTGCTTCTGATCCCTCATGTAAGTAGAACAAGGAAGTAATAATAAAGGCAGAATTTCCATTATAAAATGTCTTCATGACCTTCGGGGTGTCTCAAAATACTGCCAATTAAATACATTAAAGCATAGCTATTGTAACGTAGGAAATGCACCATCCAATTTGAGCATAACATGTTATCACAAAGAACAATGTGATAATGACTGGACAGTCCGTGTTTGTGTTAGCTGAGGGTTATAAACAGCTAGGCTCCCTTGCTCTTCAGGTAGTTCCCTAGGATCTTTTACACCACTTCAGAAGGCATACAGGGCTTCAGATAAATAACTCTGTCAAAAATGGGACGTCCATCGGCTCAGTCTTCCCTTTGTCATGGCTCGCCTGGCTTTTGTGCTCGGCTCTCTGGACAGAAACTTGAGTGGGAGCTTCAGCTAACGCCACAGTGTGTGTTGCTGGCAGCCAAGTTAAGTCCCTAAGTCAGAAAGCTTGTGAAGTTGGTGAGCTGTTTGGGAGGCATCCACCACACAGTGAGCATAAAAAAGGAATGCGTTACAGACTTGTGCACTTAGGTCCAGGTAAGATTGGCTGCTTTGTTGCCATAATCTTATCTCAAAGCTTTCACAAGCCCTCCGCATGATGTAGAGGTGCTGGTGTTGGACCAGGGTGGACAAGGTCAGAAGCTACATGATACCATGTTAGCCACCAACAAGTTTATTTGAAATCACAAGCTTTTGAAGCACTGCTCCTTCATCAGGTGACTTTGCCTGACAAAGGAGCAGCGCTTCGAAAGCTGGTGATTTCAAATAAGCCCTCAGCAAGTTGAGAAGATTTGTATGCCAGGTACATCATTTCCACCAATAATGCCACGATACTTCCTATCTTATGAAGTCCCAATTCATAATGTTTCATCACATGAATAAGTGCCACTTTTTAGTATTCTCTGTGTTTAGAATGTTCGTTCTTGCTCTTTTTCTTCCCCCCCCCCCACCTTGCTTTCACGTGTGTAAAAGGCAGCACAACTCTACCTGCCACTAACTACTTGATTTAATAGAAAACACTGAAGTAGGAAGATATGCACCCTCTCCAAACTGTTTCCTTTCTGTGCATCATGTGAAACTGAACAAAGAAAGGAAGTACATTTACAAGATAAATTAGTGAAGTGATCAAGCTGGATCAAGTGATCAACCTTGCCTACTGCTTGAACTGCCAGTGCACTAGCATTGAAATCGTTTCCAATTCAATTTCAAGCACTCGATTAGGTGGACCAGATTGTGGAGAGGATCCATTGGATAATAGAAGATTGTGGCCTATCTAACTTGGTATAAGAATTCCTTAGAAACATCAAAAACACAACAGATTAGACATTAAGGGGAGAAGGCGAGCTAACGTTTTAGATAGCTACTCGTTAATCCGAACTAAGGTGTGACCATTTGTTTTAGCAAGGTTGGAAAATTAGGAGATGATGTATGGAAACTGTATGGGGAGGCAATGCCTAGTGGTATTATTGTTAATAATATTGTTAGTATTAGTAATTAATTATTGTTAGTAATACCACTAGGGCAATAATATTGCTTGACTCTGTGTTAATCCAGATGGTGGAATTTGAAGTCAATAAAGGAAATCTAGAATTTAGAGTCTAATGATGACCATGCCTCGAAAAACCCATCTGGTTCACCAATGCCCTTTAGGGAAGGAAACTGCCATCCTTATCTGGTCTGGCCTACACGTGACTGCAGACCCACAGCATTGCAGTTGACTCTTAACTGCTGTCTGGGCAATTAGGGACGAGCAATAAATGCTGCCTGGCCAGTAATGCCCTCCGCCCATGAATGAATTAAGAAAAACCCTGCAGTTAGATCTAATTCTTTGAACTTTGGTTTATAGAAAGCTGCTTTCTGGCACATTTTATATGCACTAATTTCCCTCATGCTATATCACGCATGTAATCAGGAGCATTTTCATGCCTCAGTTGTATCCCAGATCCTTATTTCAAACGTCTAATATTTTTTATTTGTTTTTCTCTTTGCCAGGAATCTCAGTGAACTGATTGATAGGTTTATGGCAGATTTTAAAGCCCAAGGCCCTCCAAAGCCTAACACTGATGAAGGGGGTGCCGTGCTGCCTAGCTGTGCTGATCTGTTTGTCTACTACAAAAAATGCATGGTGCAGTGCTCACAACTCAGCACTGGAGAGCCGATGATTGCTCTAACCACCATATTCCAGAAATACCTGCGAGAATATGCACTGAAAATCCTCTCCGGAAACCTGCCAAAGTGAGTATGAAATGGCCTTTAAATAGAGAGGCAAAGGATTTCCTCTGTAATCAGCAGCAAATGATTACTTGATTTCAAATCTGCAGTAATAACATCCTAAATCGGTGTAATCCCTTTTAATTAGCTACATTCCTAAATGAGAAGCCCTATATATACTGTCCAGTAAAATTGAGAATATTGGAAATTTAAGACCTAGAAATTGTCATTAGAACAAAGAGTTCAATCCGATATGGGCCATTTTATAATTCTTAAGCTCTATTCAAGATTAATTTCCAAGTTGAAGTTTGTTCATGTCCACTTTTTTTACATTAAGTTTCTAATATAATGTACTGGGGTGATTGTTGAACTTTTCATCTTTTGTGCAGAAGGGCAGATTTTCTTCTAGCTGCAACTGGCATTAATGTTTGTCTAGGCACAGCATGGGAAGACTCAGTAAATCGGATGCAAGCAGAAAGAACAACTGGTCTTAATTGGAATGGATTGCAATCATTTTCACCATATATGGCACTACACAGATTCAGATTGCCAGGTTGTGTGCACATTTTTGGCAAGCTTTCTGTTCAACATTGTTCTTCGGAACCAGCAGTTTTATTGAATCTGAAGGTCCTAATAATGGTCAATGGGTACAGTTATTTGAAAGGAATGCACTGTTTTCCTATGTAGCAAATGGAAAAATTCTTTATCTTCCTTTGTGCTTACAGTGACATTGGGATATGATTAAACAATGATGTTTAAAATGTAAGAAGTTCAATAGGTACCATACAGCGATGATATCGTGATTACAATGGTGAGCTTTGAAGCTGAACTGCACTTTTTTGGAGAACCCTGTTGAGTCCAAAGCATTTCCCTCATAGAGTGAGCCAATGCTTAGGACCTGTTGGTCCAGGGACACTTGAGATCCTCCAGTGGCTGGCCAGGTGACAGCATGGCGAACACTTAGGGATAGTTGTTCTTGTCTACTCTGTTAAAGAACACATGCAATATGAGGAAACCGTGTGAGGAGAGAAGGGCAATAAAAAATGGAAAATTCAGTTTGAAGCCTGTTAATTAATGAAGATTTCATAGAATCATGGAATCCCTACAGCGTGGAAACAGGCCTTTTGGCCCAACAAGTCCACACCGATCCTTGGAGAATCCCAAAAAGACCCATGACCTGTGACTCACCTAATCTACACATCCCAGAACACTGGGCAATTTAGTATGGCCAGTCCACCTAACCTGTACATCTGTGGATTGTGGGAGGAAACCGGAGCACCCAGAGGAAACCCACGGAGTCCCAAGGAGAATGTGCAAACTCCACACAGACAGTCACCCAAGTTTGGAATCGAACCCGGGTCGCTGGTGCTGTGAGGCTGCAGTGCTAACCACTGAGCCACTGTGCCGCCCAAGAATATGTTAGCACGTCTATGATTTTACTTCTGGATTGTTGAGGATTTTCTAGCTTAAGGTTCTTGCACCCAGTACCTCAGTTGTGGTGTTCTATACTGATTATAGTGGTTACAATTCGAGGAGAACTTTCTCAAACAGACCACGCAGTAATGATATGAATGTCAAGAGTGGTGTCCTGTATCAGCTGCTGTGTTTGAAGATCTTGGTGAAGAACATGTTGAATTTGAAATTTGGATTTTGAATCTGAAACATTTAAAGGGTAAAACGATAGTGCTGTCCTGTCAGCTGTGTTCATGCTGATGGTGAGCATGGGGGCGAGTGTTTGGGTCTGCTGCATCTCAAACTGGTGTTTACTGCAAGAGAAAGCTATATCAATGATGCACCTCAAAATTATTTGGCAATGTGGTGGGGAAGGATTGCAAATTGAAATAACAATTATGATTTTGGGTATTCTAATTTGGACTTCACTTCACTAAGTATGAATTTTCCGATAGGCATGTGTTACTGCTGCTGAAGGAGAGATTCCCTTTAACGACAGGAGAAAAGTGGCTCAGTTTCTGTAAGAAACTCAAGGAAACTTGAGGAAAATCAGACACCAAGCAAATGGTGGGATGAGAATCACAGCAAATAATCAAAGCAAGGGAACAGTTCTGAGGGAACACTGCTGAGGGATGTGACTTTTAGCAATCCAGTACCAGAGTGCAGTTCATGATATTTTAAGGGTCTGATCATGAGGGAGAGAGAAAGAATAGTGTATCTTTTGTCTGAATTTGAACACCGGAGATTGCAGAAGTCAGGTTGGAGGGTATGAACAGTTTTGTAAACCAGAGCAAAAATTTTGAAACCAAATGTTGAGGAATGCAGTAGCTGGTGAGAAGAATAGTGGTAGGTTTCTGGAGAGAGTAGTTAATATTTTACATTGAAGACCTTTTGTCTGATTTTTAGTTTGAAAAGAAGGCTTAAAAAGGAAGACTTTGGCAAAGTTGGATATGGGCGATGAAGAGGAGGGTTTCAACTCAAAGAGAATGAAATGGAAATGGAGTTGGGAGTCTGTAACATCTTTGTTTTACTGCATTGCTCCCTTGTCATTTAGTATTTTCTTCTCTTCAGAACTACAAGCAGCAGTGGTGGTTTGACCATTTCCAGCCTTTTGAAGGAGAAGGAAGGCTCAGAGGTTGCAAAGTTCACTGTGGAGGAGCTCTGCCTCATTTGTAGCATTCTCAGCACAGCTGAATACTGCTTGGCAACAACACAACAGGTGAGCAACCTTTGCATGGAAGGCCTGGAGGCATGTGAGTTGCATGTTGGGAGAGCAACTGTTACATTGCTGCCTATATACCTTAAGTGCAAAACAAAAAACATGTTGTGGCTCAAGTGCAATTCGTACTGCTGACACAAAGGAACACATATTGAAGCTTTGTGTGGACCAGAATGATTGATTGTTAATGACGGAAACTACTTGTTCTCATGTTAAAACAAAGTTACTTAATTTAAATTACCAGATAACACAATTTTTTCAGTCTAAGTGACTTTAAATTTTAAGAAGATAGATTGCAGTGAGGAGCCTGTTAACTTTCTAACATGCAGTCTCGAATTATCAGAGGAGTACGTATCCTTTATTCCAAGGTAAAGCAATTTCACAGCAAAGCTTGAACTAACGACAGCTCCCAGTTTCAGAAGCCTCAAATAGCTTGGGCACATCTACAACAATAGCCCATCATTAATGTTCGCAAGCGGGTTTGTGTGTTAGCTTTGTACCAGTTGTTGTTACATGACTAGTTCTGAGAAATATCCAAAATTATTCCACTTTGTACAGAAATAGATTTTGACTCTGGAATGAATTGGTTTGAATTGGCTCAGCTAGAATATATCAAATACAGTATGTTTTGGCAGAAGTGTTGATCTGTGATTCACCTCTACGGCCATGCTGAAATATTAAGAAGGGCTTATTGCCTCAAGGCTTACGTTTGGGAGTTTGTTCATTGTTATACACTAAAATGATACAGTAAATGAAAAGTACTCTAAAGAAAAGCAGTGCAGAGTATTACAAGCAAGAGAGATACCAAATGTTGCCAATTCTAATTTATCAATCACACATTGGACTGAAGGGGTGTTGTCTGTCAATAAGACTGCCAATCCCAGCATTACAGGTACTTAAAATTTGATTTCAGGTTTGCAGTTGATTAGTTACACCAGGTTTTATAAAATGGCAATGCAGCTGTTGTCAGCTGTCAGCAGGTGGTGTGAGAGGAAAAGAGACAGCTAGTAACATAACATAGTATGAGGACTGTAATTGACCTTCATGGTCTAAAATTCATTCTGTGATGGCCAGATATATCTGTACCATTATCCTCACATTATGTTTTAAAAGCTTGATTATCCTCTTATAAATAGTGTGCTCATCGGTGTGAAGGATGTTGTAGGAAACACTTGACATTTCAGAAACCCGGTGCCAACATCAAACAAACCAAAATTCACTGCAGAATAATTCAATAAAAGATAAAATGTATCTCAGAACAATTCTTGAAGGAGCAACTGAGCTTTTACATTTGCCCATCAGGTGCCCCCACCCATTCAACCCTCCAAGTTACCTTTTCTTGCTCTTTCTAAATGGTCCCTAATCTCCTTTTAGAGGCCTGCAGACTGGCTGTAGTGCAAGACATCTTCCTGTGTACATTTCTGTAGTACCAAAACGGCTTAGTGCTCCCAATGGCACTGTTGATGTTGGGAGAGCCTGTGAATGGCTGGTTGTTCTCTGAGGCTGGATGCCTTGTTGCTGAGGGGCAGAAGTCCTGCCTCAGGGCAATCAGGGCAGCTGCTCAAAGCCAGGCTTCCCCCTGCCCTTCCCCTTTCCACTCCCACATCATTTCAGCCTGAGCAGGGTGGTGTGTGGACTGCTTTAAAGTGCACCCTTAAATCCAGCCCCTGATGTTAATAAGGGGAGACTGACACAAGCCACAACATCTCATACAGCCCAGATGGTTTAAATCAATCGATTTGAGTTCAGTTAACTGAATCCGGAAGGAATATTGATTTGTGTGACTCAAGCACTTATTGTTTACCTGGCTCGGTGATACAGAAGCCTCTGGGGACTGTTTACTGCTGTGGGCTGAACACTAGGACTAAAATGCTTCCAACTTTATCAGCCTAGTTATTTAACAATTCAGTTTTATAATAATTTTGTACATCATTGAACTTTGAAAGACAATATAAAACAGGGGCTACAGTTCTAATGGGGGTGCAGGAACAGAGGGACCTGGCAGTATTTGTGCACAGTAAATAAAGTATACAATGTTCTCAGCTTTATTAATATAGGCATTGAGTACAAGAGCAAGGAGATGATGTTGAACTTACGCAAGACACTTCTTAGGCCACAGCTGGAGTATTCTGTGCAAGTGGGGACGCAACAAAGATGTGAATGCGTTGGAGAAAGTGCAGAAGTGATTTACAAGAATGGTTCCAGGAATGGGAGGCACTTCAGTTATGAATATAGATTGAAGTAGTTGAGGCTGCTCTCCTTGGAGAGAAGGATGATAGGAAATTTGATACAGGTTGTTATGATCATGAACAGCCTGGCGAGAGTAGGTAGGGAGAAGCTGTTCCTGCTCATAGCAAAGTAAAGAATGAGAAAGCACAGATTTCAAGTGATTTGCGGAAGAAGCAACAGTGATATGTAAATAAACTTTGTCATACAGCGAGTAGTTAAGATATTGAAAGTGCAGCCTGGAATTATGTGGAGGCAGGTTCGATTAAGGCATTCAAGAGGGCATTGGATGATTATTTGGATAGAGATGGTGTCCAGAACATGCGGGGGGGGAGGAATGCATAATAGTAGATTGGCACTAGGGAATAGAACCAGTACAGAAGTGGTGGGCCAAGTAACAACTACGTAATTCTGTGATTGCCTTTGGTACAATAATTGCAATGGTCCTATATCATCAAAAAACATCCAAGTTTATGAAATTGTGTTCAAAGCCACCATGTTATCTACTGTTCCCATGTCACTGTCTCTCACTTCTCAACAGTGCTTTTCGTCTCACTTTATTTAAAACCTGTTACTTCATTACCTAATGAGTGATATAATTCCTGTCAACTAACTTGTAAGATTTGGATTAATGCTCAATGTTGAGAAAAAGTGCCTACCTTGTATAGAAATTATTCAGAATGCTATCACTCAGTCTTTTCAATTTGCCAGTATTGTCTGCTATAAATTCAATTTTGCTTAGGATAAATGACCAAATCACTCTTCTAACGCAAAAAATAGTTTCCTCTCCCTTGCATGCTTGGAAACTTCTCCTGAACCCGTTTCCCTTTGCACTTTTTGTCCCTAGTGAGTTGGCAGTCTTGATTTCCAGTGGATTTTGAGGTGGTCACTCAGGACTGGAAGACAAACACTGCTTCAGCTTTCTGTGCTTTTTCAGCTCCTTGATTCCTGGCGAGGGAGGGCTACGGCCTGTGTAGACATGCACACAAAAAAACCAAGGGCCTCAGTCTCAAAATAAACCTATTTTTGTTGCATTGCCATGATCCTTATACAAAAGGAAATTGCAGTTATAACAGACGGTGAGATTTTTGTGCTTGCATCCGCTGTATGTTTTGATTTAACATATTCGTTAGACTGTGGCAAGATATTGCTTGTGCTCTTGGCAGCTCTGATTTCCCGCAACCTAATGAGTTCTGTGTATGTTCCTTAAACAAGCAGCCTCGTCATCATCAATGCTAGTTTTAAAACTGTGCCATCAAAACTAATTGTGATCAATGTTGCTTTTTTTTGGGCAGGAATTCAGCAATTTTTGTTATAATAAAAACGATACATTAAATAAGGGGTATCAAATACATTAAGCAATGTAAAATAAACCAAACAATTTTGCTATAACCCAAGGATATTGCTATTTAAATGGGGAAGCTGGGTTTTTCTTCCATAAAACAGGCTATTAGAGTCTAGAGTGCACCTTTACAAACGGCTGAGACAAATGCAACATTTGAGAGAAAATTCAAAAAAGTAAAATATTAAACAGTATGTGGAAAAACTAGACAAACTGGTTTAGATGTTGACCTGGTCAGGGAACAGAAATAGTGAACTAATTGCCACTGTTTAATGCTAAGTCATTTTATTAAAAGCAATCAATGAAAGTCACAGCCAAAGATTTGTTACACTGACTACACTGATAACTCTCCATTTTTGAGTGTACGGTTTTGGTTGGGTGTATTTCTTCATCTCCTTCACATGTCCGTTTGGGCCGGTGATCCATATTGTTGCAGTACTGAAGAAATGCTGTTTTTCCAGGAAGTGTTATCTTTTGGTTTGGATATTAAACCCCCCTGTCTCAGGTGAATGGAAGAGTCTTTACAGCACTGTCTGGACGGGAGCAAGATAGTATTGCTAATGTCTTTGCCAATATTTATCTTAGAAACAACCCATTGAATTCAGACTTTCTTGTCATTTATTTCATTGTCTTAGTGAAACCATGCTTTGTGCAGAATTGGTTGTATAACCTATATTACGCTAATTATTGCATCTCAGATATGCTGTCGGATATTGTGTGTGTATGAAAGTTGCTTTAGAAATGCCAATTATTTCTACCTAAAGTGCCATAACAATGAAAAATCTTGTCCTTGCATATATTTCCTTTAAATGTGTCTGGGATGTCCAAGAACATATTGCAAAATACTGAGGATGCGAGAAATCAGAGACAAACGGCAAATGCTAGAAGTACTGTTGCAGGCTTGGCAGCATCTGTGGAGAGAGAAACAAGAGTTAACGTTAGAGGTCTGCAACTTCTTTCAGAACTGGGAAAAGTTAGCAATGTAAGAAGTTTTGAATAAGCAAAAGGGTGAGGGGAAGAAAAGGAGAAGTCTGTGACAGGATGGAGACTAGGATAGATTAAATGAGCTAATGGTGCACTGCCAAAGGGGGCAAGTGAAGAAGCAACAGATGTAGCTAGAGGAGCTGCGAATGGCTGAATTATACAGTTGATTTTTTCAAGCATAGTCTCTATTGTTTTGTAATTGAATTCCGCAGCGATTTTGTTCATAGTAATGTCCCAAGCACAATGTTAAGTTAAATGGGAGAGCTCCATATGCATTGAATACTGCTGTGGATTCAAAGAACATGCAATGGGGCCAGAGATAATAGGAACTGCAGATGCTGGAGAATCCGAGATAACAAAGTGTAGAGCTGGATGAACACAGCAGGCCAAGCCCTTGGGCCTAGGCCCAAAACGTCACCTTTTGTGCTCCTCTGATGCTGCTTGGCCTGCTGTGTTCATCCAGCTTGACACGTGCAATGGGATCTCTGTTCAATGCCTCCTCCATACAATGGCATAAGCAACCCTTTGTCAGTAACACACTGTGGTGACTACTTAGCTTACACAATATTTGCTGTTTAAATGAAATGTTCCACAGCTGTGTCCCACAAAAAGCCACAGATGCTAGTTCAGTCAATAATTTTATTTAAAAAGTAGCTAAAGGGTACAGTAGGGAATATCGCGGACCCATATGTATTGTACTAAGATAGAGATCAGTTATGACCTCGTTGAACGACAGTGAATAAGCTGAAGAGGCCAAAAAGCCTTCTGTTGTCTCTATGATCCAAGGAACCAGAAAGACTGAGGAAGGGTTAAAAATTATTGTAATTGCTACAGTTTCTTTTTACTTCTTGTAATAATTATGTTTAAATAAATAAAATTACATTCTCAAGATTTCAAATCACGATTTGGTGATTGGGTTAATCTGCCATATGGATTTTTCAAGCACTTCAGGAAATAACCCATCTTTTGTTATAAGATATAATCTTGATAATTTAGTCAGCATGTCCTATTCCAACATAATGCCTGTATTCTGTTAAAGCATTACAAACTACATCTTAATTCAGCCATAAATTGTTATACATAAGTAGAAATTTTGATGTGTGTGTGGGAGTACAATTGTTTAATGAATCTGTTCCACAAATGGAGAATAATTGAGTACGGTCTACAATATACATATCAACTGTTTACAATGAAAAGAATCCTTTCACATTACAGTAACCAATTTGGTCATAACATATAAAAGCAACTTAACTGCACGCAGTGTTTAACTGTTTCGCTACTTTAACAGATTTTGTTTTTATAAATGTATATCCATTTGAAAAGGATTTGTTTTACTATATCTTGGATTGATAGCTAAATTTAAATTTGTAAATTTCATTTGGCTCACTCAAGTTCTGAATCTAGTTAAGCACTCTCTAAATTTATTGAAAGTAAAGCTGAATAATGTTTTGTCATGGATTTTGAGCTTGTCTAGTTATGATTTGAACTATATAGAACTACTATTAATCTTCAGTGGATTGACTTGTCCATTTACTGTAGAATTGTCTGGCAGATGCAACAGTATGTTTACTGCCTTTCAGAATCGGGCTAGATTATATGCTCACATGTGATATGAATGGTAGACATTCTGTCTTGAATTCCTGGGGTGTGCTTAAAAAGTATAGCGATAACGGCCAGATAAAGGTTCACTGATTCGGAGGAAAGCAAGGGCTCAAATGATGGGAACAAAGAAAACAAAATGCATTGAGTCGAAACCCAAACTTAGCAGTGTAGTTGGTAACATGTAACTTGACAGCTTTCATTATGCTAATTCATTGTTTTCCTTTAATATTCCCTAATTTGCTTTGTTACCTGTGTGTTATTGGCATTTGCCATTTCTCCTAAAGCTTGAAGAGAAACTCAAAGAAAAAGTGGACGCAAGTCTGGTGGAAAGGATTAACCTGATGACAGAAATGGACACCTTCAGCACGTGAGTAGAAGCAGTGAGAGGATCGACAGGTCCACAGTTTGCTCTTCACCAGTTTAAAAATAAATGCTTCGCAATTGCAGACGTACCCGACCACACAGCAGTGTAGCATTTGCAGCACAGGAGGAGGTAATTCGGCCTTGAATGATCGAGAAAGACTATCCATCTTAATACATGTTTTCCATCTCTTAACGATACTCTGTAGGTTCTGCAACCTGAAGTGTGTACCCAAGTATTATTTAAATGTGATGAGTGTTTCTTCCTCTTCTGGGTGAGAGAGTTTGAGACTCTTCCATTCAATGGTGTAAAATGTCATCTTTGGTCTACAAGCTACAGTAAGAATATAAAAAGCCATAGATAAGCTGAAGTTGGTCCCTTGGACAGAAAGGCTAAGGAAACATGTTAAGTGGCAAGGGTTTTGGGCAAGCTTCTTGTATCTGCCATTACCACGTAAGGAGAAGTATTAAGGACAGTATTACAGTTATCGTTGCAGAAAGGATGTTTGGGGACTCGTCAACTGACGTAGTATGGGCTGAGGTTAGAAACAGGAAAGGAGAGGTCACCCTGTTGGGAGTTTTCTATAGGCCTCCGATTAGTCTCAGATATATAGAGGAAAGGATAGCTAAGATGATTCTTGATAGGAGTGAGAGAGACAGGGTAGTTGTCATGGGGGCCTTCAACTTTCCAAATATTGACTGGGAACACTATAGTTCAAGTACAATAGATGGGTCAGTTTTTGTCCAGTATGTGCAAGAGGGCTTCCTGACACAGTATGTAGACATGCCAACAAGGGGCGAAGCCGCATTAGATTTGGTACTGGGTAATGAGCCCTGCCAGTTGTTAGATTTGGAAGTAGGTTAGCACCTTGGTGATAACGATCATAATTCTGTTATGTTTACTTTAGTGATGGAACGGGATAGGTGTATACTACTGGGCAAGAGTTATAGCTGTGGGAAAGGCAATTACGATGAGATTAGACAAGATTTAGGGAGCATAGGATGGGGAAGGAAACTGCAGGGGATGGGCACATTAGAAATGTGGAGCTTATTCAAGGAAAAGTTCCTATGTGTCCTAGATAAGTATGTACATGTCAGGCAGGGAGGAAGCTGTAGAGTGCAGGAGCCGTGGTTTACGAAGGAAGTGGAATCTCTGGTCAAGAGGAAGAAGAAGGCTTAGGTTAGGATGAGATGTGAAGGCTCAGTTAGAGCGCTTGAGGGTTTCAAGGTAGCCAGGAAAGACCTAAAGAGAGAGCTCAGAAGAGCCAGGAGGAGACATGAGAAGTTGCTGGCGGATAGGATCAGGGTAAACCCTAAGGCTTTCTATAGGTATTTAAGGAATAAAAGAATGACGAGAGTAAGATTAGGGCCAATCAAGGATAGTAGTGGGAAGTTGTGTGTGAAGTCAGAGGAGATAGGGGAAGCACTAAATGAATATTTTTTGACAGTATTCACTCCAGAAAACGACAATGTTGTCAAGGAGAATACTGAGATACAGGCTACTAGACTAGGTGGGATTGAGGTTCATAAGGAAGAGCTATTAGAAATCCTACAGAGAGTGAAGATAGATAAGTCCCCTGGGCCAGATGGGATTTATCCTAGGATCCTCTGGGAAGCCAGGGAGGAGATTGCCGAGCTTCTGGCATTGTTCTTTAACTTGTCATTGTTGACAGGAATGGTGCCAGATGACTGGAGGATATCAAATGTGGTTCCCCTGTTCGAGAAGGGGAGTAGAGACAACCCTGGTAATTATAGACCAGTGAGCCTTACCTCAGTTGTTGGTAAAGTGTTGGCAAAGGTTATAAGAGATAGGATTTATAATCATCTTGAAAAGAATAAATTGATTAGGGATAGTCAGCACAGTTTTGTGAAGGGTAGGCCGTGCCTCTCAAACCTTATTGAGTTCTTTGAGAAGGTGACCAAACAGGTAGATGAGAGTAAACCGGTTGATGTGGTGTAAATGGATTTTAGCAAGGCGTTCAATAAGGTTCCCCACAATAGGCTATTGTACAAAATTTGGAGGAATGGGATTGTGGGAGATATAGCAGTTTGGATCAGAAATTGGCTTGCTGAAAGAAGACAGAGGGTGGTGGTTGATGGGAAATGTTCATCCTGGAGACCAGTTACTAGTGGTGTACCGCAAGGGTCAGTGTTGGGTCCACTGCTGTTTGTAATTTTTATAAATGACCTGGATGAGGGCGTAGAAGGATGGGTTAGTAAATTTGCAGATGACACCAAGGTCGGTGGAGTTGTGGATAGTGAAGAAGGATGCTGTAGGTTACAGAGAGGCATAGATAAGCTGCAGAGCTGGGCTGAGAGGTGGCAAATGGAGTTTAATGCAGACAAGTGTGAGGTGATGTACTTTGGTAGGAGTAACCGGAATGCAAAGTATTGGGCTAATGGTAAGATTCTTGGTAGTGTAGATGAGCAGAGAGATCTCGGTGTCCATGTACACAGATCCTTGAAAGTTGCCACCCAGGTTGACAGGGTTGTTAAGAAGGCCTACAGTGTTTTAGCTTTTATTAGTAGAGGGATCGAGTTCTGAGGTTATGCTGCAGCTGTACAAAGCTCTGGTGCAGCCGCACTTGGAGCATTGCATACAGTTCTGGTCACCGCATTATCAGAAGGATGTGGAAGCTTTGGAAAGGGTGTAGAGGAGATTTACTGGGATGTTGCCTGGTATGGAGGGACGATCTTACGAGGAAAGGCTGAGGGACTTGAGGCTGTTTTCGGTAGAGAGAAGAAGCTTGAGAGGTGACTTAATTGAGACATATAAAATAATCAGAGGGTGGATAGGGAGAGCCTTTTTCCTAGGATGGTGACGGTGAGCACGAAGGGGCATAGCTTTAAATTGAGGGGTGAAAGATATAGGACAGATGTCAGAGGTAGTTTCTTTACTCAGACAGTAATAAGGGAATGGAACGCTTTGCCTGCAATGGTAGTAGATTTGCCAACTTTAAGTACATTTAAGTTGTCATTGGACAGGCATATGGACGTACATGGAATAGTGTAGGCTAGATGGGCTTCAGATCGGTATGACAGGTTGGCACAACATTGAAGGCCGAAGGGCCTGCACTGTGCTGTAATGTTCTCTGTTCTATGAGAAGAATAGCAGATTGTAAAAAGACAGGTAGTAGCTTGAGATGATCCCAATCACCGAAGAAAAAGTATTCAGAAAGTTAGTGGGACTAAGGGATGATAAATTCTCTGGGTCTGATGCTGTACGTCCTGGGGTCTTTAAGGGTATGGCTGTAGTGAATGATAAGGTGCTAAATAAAAGGTTGCTGCACAAGATAAGAGCTCACATAACTGGAGGTGATATATTAACATGAGTAGATGATTGATTAATTAACAGGAAGAAGAGTAAATAAAAGGGTCGTCTTCAGGTTGGCAAACTGTAGCCGGTGGCATGTTACAGCAATGAGTGCTGGTACCCTCAATTATTTGTGATCTATATGGATGACTTGAGTGAAGGGATTGATTATGTTGTTGCCAAATAATACAAAGACAAGTAGAAAAGTGAGTTGTGAGGAAGATGCAGAGAGTCTGCAAAAGGCTATAGATAGGTAAAGTGGTAAAACTTTAATAGGTCATGACTTCAATAGGAAAATATCAGAGCAGAATATTATTTAAATAGATAGAGAGTGGAGGAATGCTGGAGTACAGAGAGATGTGGGCATCTTTGAATCACAAAGTCAAGGGCGGCACCTATTTAGGAAGGCAGATGGAATGTTGGCATTACGTCTCGCGTCTCTGGATTTGTCCATCTGATCATCTTTCTGTAGTCTCCAGCATTGAGCTCACTGTTAACAATGCAGTCGTGTGGCACTGATTCATTAAACATGCTGTTCAGGTGAGCATACTGAGCATCTTAAATCTTTAACTCTAAAATTGATTATGTTCACACGAACAATTTTTACTGCATAATGAAATGTCATTTAAGTGTGTTCCTTGATGACTTCTTCACATTAGAATTGGACTTGTTATAGTTTTGGCTGTTCCTATTTTCCTGGTGGAAAATGTGCAAGCCCTTTAAAGAAAACAACTCAATTTTCAGTCGACTTTATTTGTGGTTGTCCTTCTGGAGCGATCTAATTCTTTGTGATGATGCCATAGCCTATTTCAGTCAGGATGGAAAGTCCATGGATTACAATAAGATGGTGCAAAGCCACAAGAATTTCCCTGCACAGTTCTATCAGTTAGTCCATTGTCAATGTCCAAGTGCCAAAATATTTAAATCATTTGGAGTTTGAGGTATAGTTAATTTTGCTCGCTGCTGCTCTTTGGGGAGTAAATCATATGGCGCCGATCTAATAGAGCCTTCAACTCTGCCAAATAGTTTTGGTCACAAATGTCTTCTTTTAACAGAGGGCTGGTGCACAGTTGCTACATTTAAAGACACAAGAATATTATGCTTGATTTGATTAGCCAAGAATGGACCAAATACAGTAGCGTGAATAGAATCCTGCAACACACACGACTAAATTAGAACGAGCTTAAGTTGTTACAGCCTTAAAATTACTCTGCAGCTGGTTGTTTACCAAGTTTTGTTAATGAGTTACTCTTTAAATTTAGTGCCCAGCTATAAATACTAAACAATTTAATTTTCATGTCTCCATATTAATGATGCAGAACTTGTTTACAAAAGTGTTAATAGATGTTTGCCTGTCTGCACCAGAATTGATTGTGACTTTCAAGTGTCATCTTTGGTTTGTACTGTAATGCTCTAAAGTTGTTGAAGGCAAGTGGTGGTTGCACGCTCTCCATTATCAATTTAGATATGTCAATAGCACCGTACAACTGAACATCAAACATTCAAAAACATTCCGTCAAAAGTAAGTGGACTCAAGCGCTGAGTATAAAATATGGGCCACCCTGTGTTGAACTAGATAGTTAACATTTTGAAATGTAAAATGAAAATAACACTGGTAATTGATTTAATTTCAATGTGTCACATTTTATTTAATGGAATAATTTTATGGGGATAATTTGAACGACAGTCATTACATTTTGAAAACCAAGTAAATTCAACATCTGACATATAATTCATTAACTTCATTGAGTCATTTTGGCAAAGGCATCACTGCAGGATTCCATTATGAATCAGAAATGGCGGCTTTGGTTTCCTATTCATTCCCCTCCACACCAAATCATCTTCCTCTCCGTCACTGAATTGGATGTTCTGCAGTTTTTTTTTATTCTCATCACAATTTCTGCATTATGAGGATCTCACAGTTTAATGAAGAAACCAAGAAAAGCATCAACTGGGGAAGCATGCATACTTCAGTCTTTGTTCAGGTCTTTTTCTCCCTAAATCATTCAACTTTTTATTTCTGTGAAAACATGAATTTAAACTCCTGCAGGTCATTGTGGCACATGCCCTGTATTGCCTACTTGATCACGTGTGCCAACGTTTGAGGCAAATGTAACCTCTCAAGCATCTATTTCCGAGCTGAAAAGATAAGGCTGATCCCTCATACAGGTACAGCCATAAGCGCACAGCTCTTCGATGAAAAATGCTGGATCGACTTAGAACATAGAACAGTACAGTACATCCCCTTCAGTTGTGCCGAACTTTTG